>NW_026900846.1:0-2357 GCF_033783945.1 Neopsephotus bourkii
ATACCCTTTTTTAGCCAGTTTTTACCTTTTCTAACCCTTTTTTCATTGTCTAACCCCAATTATGCCATTTATTTCCTTTTCTAACCCGTTTTTTGAAATTTCTAACCCAGTTTGGACCATTTGAAGCTCACTTGAAGCCATTTTTGGCCACTTCATTTGTAGTTTTGCCAAGTTTCAACCACTTTTAAGCAGTTCTTTTTCCTTTTCTCACAAATTTTTGCGCATCCCTTTCCTGATTTCAGGCATTTTTGGCTATTTCTAGCCCATTTTTGGCCATTTCTAAGTCGGTTTTAGACTTTTTTGATTTCCTTTCCTAAACCATTTTTGTCAAATTCCAACGCGATTTAAGCCATTTTTTTCCTTTTCTAACCCATTCTTGTCAATTTCCAACCGTTTTTTAGCCATTTTTTACTTTTTCTAACCCGTTTTTTCATTGTCTTACCCCAATTATGCCATTTATTTCCCTTTCTATCACGTTTTTGCCATTTCCATCCCTGTTTTGACCATTTGAAACTCACTTTAAGCCATTTTTTTGCCATTTCATTTGTAGTTTTGCCAAGTTTCAGCCACTTTTAAGCAGTTCTTTTTCCTTTTTCTTACTAATATTTGCGCAAGCAACTCTTTCCTGATTTCAGGCATTTTTGGCCATTTCTAAGTCGTTTTAAGCCTTTTTGTTTTCTTTTCCTAACCTATTTTTGTCAAATTCCAACCCGGTTTAAGCCATTTTTTCCTTTCCTTACCCATTTTTGTCAATTTCCAACCTGTTTTAAGCCATATTTTTCTTTTTCTTACTAATGCTTGCCCAATTATTTTTGGTTTTCAGCCGTTTTTTTGCCATTTCTAACCCATTTTTGTCCATTTATAACCCACTTTAAGCCTTCTTTGGCAATTTCCAACCCATTTTTTTCCCGCTTCTAACCGGTCTCAAACCACTTTTGGCCATTTCTGACGCTTTTCTTCCTTTCTAAACTGTTTCAAGCCATTTTGGTCTACTTCTAAAGCATTTTTGCCCCTTTCTAACAAGTTTTAAGCCGTTTTTGATTTCCTTTCCTAACCCATTTTTGTCAAATTCCAACACTTTTTAAGCCTTTTTTTCCCCTTTTCTAAACCACTTTTGTCAATTCCTAACCCATTTTAAGCCTTTCCTTTCCTTTCCTAACCCATTTTTGTCAATTTCCAACCCTTTTTTAGCCAGTTTTTACCTTTTCTAACCCCTTTTTTCATTGTCTAACCCCAATTATGCCATTTATTTCCTTTTCTAACCCGTTTTTTGAAATTTCTAACCCAGTTTGGACCATTTGAAGCTCACTTGAAGCCATTTTTGGCCACTTCATTTGTAGTTTTGCCAAGTTTCAACCACTTTTAAGCAGTTCTTTTTCCTTTTCTCACAAATTTTTGCGCATCCCTTTCCTGATTTCAGGCATTTTTGGCTATTTCTAGCCCATTTTTGGCCATTTCTAAGTCGGTTTTAGACTTTTTTGATTTCCTTTCCTAAACCATTTTTGTCAAATTCCAACGCGATTTAAGCCATTTTTTTCCTTTTCTAACCCATTCTTGTCAATTTCCAACCGTTTTTTAGCCATTTTTTACTTTTTCTAACCCGTTTTTTCATTGTCTTACCCCAATTATGCCATTTATTTCCCTTTCTATCACGTTTTTGCCATTTCCATCCCTGTTTTGACCATTTGAAACTCACTTTAAGCCATTTTTTTGCCATTTCATTTGTAGTTTTGCCAAGTTTCAGCCACTTTTAAGCAGTTCTTTTTCCTTTTTCTTACTAATATTTGCGCAAGCAACTCTTTCCTGATTTCAGGCATTTTTGGCCATTTCTAAGTCGTTTTAAGCCTTTTTGTTTTCTTTTCCTAACCTATTTTTGTCAAATTCCAACCCGGTTTAAGCCATTTTTTCCTTTCCTTACCCATTTTTGTCAATTTCCAACCTGTTTTAAGCCATATTTTTCCTTTTCTTACTAATACTTGCCCAATTAGTTCTGGTTTTCAGCCGTTTTTTTGCCATTTCTAACCCATTTTTGCCCATTTATAACCCACTTTAAGCCTTCTTTGGCCATTTCCAACCCATTTTTTCCCCGCTTCTAACCGGTCTCAAACCATTTTTGGCCATTTCTGACACTTTTCTTCCTTTCTAAACTGTTTCAAGCCATTTTGGTCTACTTCTAAAGCATTTTTGCCCCTTTCTAACAAGTTTTAAGCCGTTTTTGATTTCCTTTCCTAACCCATTTTTGTCAAATTCCAACACTTTTTAAGCCTTTTTTTCCCCTTTTCTAAACCACTTTTGTCAATTCCTAACCCATTTTAAGCCTTTCCTTTCCTTTCCTAACCCATTTTTGTCAATTTCCA
>NW_026900847.1:0-22752 GCF_033783945.1 Neopsephotus bourkii
TCAATGGAGACCCCAATGGCCAAGACCCCATCAATGGAGACCCCAATGGCCAAGACCCCATCAATGGAGACCCCAATGGCCAAGACCCCATCAATGGAGACCCCAATGGCCAAGACCCCATCAATGGAGACCCCAATGGCCAGGACCCCGTCAATGGAGACCCCAATGGCCAGGACCCCACCAATGGAGACCCCACCATGAATCAATGACCATGGATCCAAGGCCACAGAGACCCCCAATGGCCGTGGAGAGCCCCATGGCACCCACAGCACCCACCCTGCACCCACACCCAACCAATGGCACCCACCCAGTGCACACCCTGAACCCACAGCACCCACTCAGCACCCACACCCAACCCATGGCACCCGTCCTGCAAGCACCCAACCCAGCAGCTAGCTGCATCTACAGCATCCATCCTGCACCTACAGCACCCACCCCATGGCACCCACAGCACCCTACTGATGGTATCCCCAGCACCCATCCTGCACCCACAGCACTCATCCTGCACCCACAGCACCTATCTGCACCCATAGCACCTATCTGCACCTACAGCACCCACCTGCACCCACAGCACCCTACTGATGGTATCCCCAGCACCCATCCTGTACCCATAGCACCCATCCTGCACCCACAGCACCCATCCTGTACCCATAGCACCCTACTGATGGTATCCCCAGCACCCATCCTACACCCATAGGACCCATCCTGCACCCATAGCACCCTACTGATGGTATCCCCAGCACCCATCCTGCACCCATAGGACCCATCCTACACCCACAGCACCCACCCTGCACCCACAGCACCCTACTGATGGTATCCCCAGCACCCATCCTGCACCCACAGCACCCATCCTGTACCCACAGCACCCATCCTGCACCCATAGCACCCAACTAATGGCACCCCCAGCACCCATCCTGCACCCCACAAGTCGGTGTCACCCCCAACCCCCCCCATGCCCTCCCCATGACCCCGCGGGTGCTGCTTCAAAGCGCCCCTCCCCCCCCCCCCACCCCGGCCAAAGGGCGCTGAGGGAGGGGGGAGGGGGAGGACTTTGACCGGGGGGGGCGGAGCTAAAGCGGGAGGGGGGGGGGGGATGGGGACATTGGCGGGGGTTTGGGGGTTCCCCCCCAACACCGCAAGAGGCGGCGCCGACGGGGGGGGGGAATCCCGCCCTGTGACGTCACGAGGCGGTGTCACACCCATGACGTCACATCCCCCCCCCCCGGCTGCAACAAAAGCACTGGGGGGGGGGGGGGAAAACCCCCAATTGGGACCCCCCCTCCCGTTACCGGACACCCCATAACCGGTACCAGACCCCTTCCCCCCCCCATAGACCTGGACACCCCATAACCGGTAGCAACCACCTGCAACCGCCCACAACTCCGGTTCACCGGGGCCCCTCGGGCCCCCTTCACCCTCCATTGCCCGGTGCAAGGTGCATCCTCAGTACCAGCATCCCCAGTACCAGCATCCCCTCGGTATCAGCATCCCCTCGGTACCAGCATCCCCAGTACCAGCATCCCCCCTGTACCAGCACCCCCTCGGTACCAGCATCTCGGTATCACCATCCCCGGTACCAGCATCCGCCCTATACCATCATCCCCTCGGTACCACCATCCCCGGTACCAGCATCCCGGTAACTGCATCCCCCCTATACCAGCATCCCCTCGGTACCACCATCCCTTCGGTACCACCATCCCCTGTACCAGCATCCGTGGTACCAGCATCCCCCCTATACCAGCATCCCCTCGGTACCAGCATCCCGGTACCAGCATCCCGGTACCAGCATCGCCCCGGTACCAGCATCCCTGGTACCAGCATTCCCCCTATACCAGCATCCCCTCGCTACCACCATCCCCGGTACCACCATCCCCGGTACCTGCATCCCCTCGGTACCACCATCCCCTGTACCAGCATCCCGGTACCACCACCCCCGGTACCTGCATCCCCCCGGCCCCCCTCCGGTGCCCACTCCCGGCCTTACCCGCACCCCCGTAGCTGGCGGCGATGGCCCAGGCGATGCTGGCTGCGGTGCGGGCCCGGGCCCCGTCGTACCGGTCGAGCGGGCGGATCTCGGGCCCCAGCAGCTCCCGGCGCATGGCGGCGGCCGCGGCCGGAGGAGCCGCCACCATCGCGGGGCCCGGCCCGGTCCGGTCGGGTCCGGTTCGGCTTCACTCGGGGGGGGGGGGTTCGGAGGTGTTCGGGTCCCCTCGGGTGGAGCTCGGGGGGCTCGGAGGGGCTCGGAGGGGCTCGGGGAAGGAGGGGGGGCTCGGAGCGAGTTGGGGAGCGCTCGGGGGGGGTTCGGGAGCGCTCGGAGGGGTTCGGAAGGGTTCGGAAGGGGTCGGGGGGGTTCGGAGGCGGGCGCGGCCCCGGGTGGGAGCGAGAGCGGAGCGCCAGGTGCGGGGAGGGGAGAGGGGAAGGGGGCGGGGCCCGGGCACGTGACCGCAGGTGAGCCCCGCCCACTGCTGCTCCCGGTGGGGCGGGGCTGGGGTGGGAACGGGGGACACTGGGAGTAATGGGGGCAATGGGGGTAATGGGGGGTAATGGGGGCAATGAGGGTTAATGGGGGGCAATGGGAGTAATGGGCGCAATGGGATTAATGGGGGTAATGGGGAGCAATAGGGGTAATGGGGGCAATGGGACTAATAGGGGTAATGGGTGTAATGGGGAGCAATGGGGGGCAATGGGGTTAATGGGGGTAATGGGAGTCAATGAGGGACACTGGTAGTAACGGGAACGCTGCAGGCAGCAGAGCGGTCTGGGGGGGAACTGGGAGCAATGGGGGGATTTGGGGTAATGGGAGCACTGGGAACGCTGGGAGCACTGGGGCTAATGGGGAACACTGGGGATAATGGGGAGCAGTCCCTTATGGAGGCACTGCGGTTACTGGGAGCACTGGGAGCACGGGGGATAATGGGGAGCACTGGGGGTAATGGGGAACACTGGGGCTAATGGGGAGGAGTCCCTTATGGAGGTACTGGGGTTACTGGGAGCACTGGGAGCGCTGAGGCTAATGGGGAGCAGTCCCTTATGGAGGCACTGGGGTTACTGGGAGCACTGGGGCTAATGGGGAACACTGGGGCTAATGGGGAGCAGTCCCTTATGGAGGCACTGGGGTTACTGGGAGCACTGGGGATAATGGGGAGCAGTCCCTTATGGAGGCACTGGGGTTACTGGGAGCACTGGGGCTAATAGGGAGCAGTCCCTTATGGAGGCACTGGGGTTACTGGGAGCACTGGGGATAATGGGGAGCAGTCCCTTATGGAGGCTCTGGGGTTACTGGGAGCACTGGGAGCACTGGGAGCACTGGGTGTCCGTGTCCATGCCCCGGTGCCCCCCCGTGTCCATGTCCCCCCCGCAGCCCCTCCCCGTGTCCTATTTTCCACCAGTGGCCATGGCAACGGGACAAGGGACACGGGGGGGGGGCACGGGGGATGTGGAGGGGACAGGAGGGACGTGGGATGTTGGGTATGGGATATGGGGTATGGGGTATGGGATATGGGGTATGGGATATGGGGTATGGGGTATGGGGTATGGGATATGGGGATGGGGTATGGGATATGGGGTATGGGGTATGGGGTATGGGATATGGGGTATGGGGTATGGTGTATGGGATATGGGGTATGGGGTATGGGGTATGGGGTATGGGGTATGGGATATGGGGTATGGGATATGGGATATGGGGTATGGGGTATGGGATATGGGGTATGGGGTATGGGGTATGGGATATGGGATATGGGGTATGGGATATGGGGTATGGGGTATGGGGTATGGGATATGGGGTATGGGGTATGGGTATGGGGTATGGGGTATGGGATATGGGGTATGGGGTATGGGATATGGGGTAGGGGGTATGGGGTATGGGATATGGGGTATGGGTATGGGATATGGGGTATGGGTATGGGGTATGGGATATGGGGTATGGGGTATGGGGTATGGGGTATGGGGTATGGGATATGGGGTATGGGATATGGGATATGGGGTATGGGGTATGGGATATGGGGTATGGGGTATGGGGTATGGGATATGGGATATGGGGTATGGGATATGGGGTATGGGATATGGGATATGGGGTATGGGATATGGGGTATGGGGTATGGGATATGGGGTATGGGGTATGGGATATGGGGTATGGGATATGGGGTATGGGGTATGGGGTATGGGATATGGGGTATGGGGTATGGGATATGGGGTATGGGATATGGGATGTGAGGGATGGGCTGTGGGGGATGGGGGGGATGGGTTTGGGGTTCTGGGGACTCCCCAGGTGGGGGCGGGGCCGCAGGTGCTCTCGCTGGGCCCTCCCCGGCCCCTCCCCCCGCCCAGTTCATCCGGTTCAACCGGTTCAGCTGGGAGCTGGGGGGGGGGGGGAAGGGCCGGGTTTGGGGGGGGGGGAGGGGCAGCCCTGGGCCCCCCTCTTCCCCCTCCCCGTTAATCCCCGGCACCGGTTGGAGCCGCCGCGAGGTCCGAAGAGGATTAAAGGGGGGAGGGGCCCCAACACCAGCACCCCCCCCCCCGGCACCAATTCCCCCCCCCTCGCCCATCCCCCACCCCCCCGGGGCTGGTTCTGGCACCCAAGGGTGCTGGCAGTGACCCAGGACACGGCACCAGCACCCATGGGTGGCACCCACGGCCTAATGCGGCGACACCCGGCTTTATTGAAGGCACTTGGGAGCAAGGGGCCCCATCCACATGCTGGGGTCTCCATACACAGGTGGGGGGGGGCTCCATCCAGATGTTGGGGTCCCCATCCAGATGCTGAGGTCCCCATGCAGCTGTTGGGGTCCCCATCCAGATGTTGCACTCCCCACCCAGATGTTGAGGTCTCCATCCAGATGTTGGGGTCCCCATCCAGCTGTTAGGATCCCCATCCAGATATTGGGGTCCCCATCCAGATGCTGAGGTCCCCATGCAGATGTTGAGGTCCCCATGCAGATGTTGTGCTCCCCACCCAGATGTTGGGGTACCCATCCAGATGCTGAGGTCCCCATCCAGATGTTGGGGTCCCCATCCAGATGTTGGAGTCCCCGCCACCCCACCATTGTCTCCTCCCAACCCTTCTCCTCTTCCCACCTCCCCCCCCCCCCAGATGTTGCTGTGGGGAAACCCCCTTTTGTACCACTATGGGTGCACCCCTGGGTGCTACTATGGGGAGCATCCATGGGTACCGCTACGGGGAGCATCCATAGGTACCTCTATGGGGAGCACCCATGGGTACCTCTATGGGGAGCATCCATGGGTACCGCTATGGGGAGCATCCATAGGTACCTCTATGGGGAGCACCCATGGGTACCTCTATGGGGAGCATCCATGGGTACCGCTATGGGGAGCATCCATAGGTACCTCTATGGGGAGCACCCATGGGTACCTCTATGGGGAGCATCCATGGGTACCGCTATGGGGAGCATCCATAGGTACCTCTATGGGGAGCACCCATGGGTACCTCTATGGGGAGCATCCATGGGTACCGCTATACATCCATAGGTACCCTATGGGGAGCACCCATGGGTACCCTATGGGGAGCATCCATGGGTACCCTATGGGGAGCACCCATAGGTACCTCTATGGGGAGCACCCATGGGTACCCTATGGGGAGCATCCATGGGTACCCTATGGGGAGCACCCATAGGTACCTCTATGGGGAGCACCCATGGGTACCGCTATGGGGAGCATCCATAGGTACCGCTATGGGGAGCACCCATGGGTACCGCTATGGGGAGCATCCATAGGTACCGCTATGGGGAGCATCCATGGGTACCGCTATGGGGAGCACCCATGGGTACCGCTATGGGGAGCACCCATAGGTACCGCTATGGGGAGCATCCATGGGTACCGCTATGGGGAGCACCCATGGGTACCTATGGGGAGCACCCATTGGTACCACTATGGGGAGCACCCATGGGTACCGCTATGGGGAGCACCCATGGGTACCGCTATGGGGAGCATCCATAGGTACCGCTATGGGGAGCATCCATGGGTACCGCTATGGGGAGCACCCATGGGTACCGCTATGGGGAGCATCCATAGGTACCGCTATGGGGAGCATCCATGGGTACCGCTATGGGGAGCACCCATGGGTACCTATGGGGAGCACCCATTGGTACCACTATGGGGAGCACCCATGGGTACCGCTATGGGGAGCACCCATGGGTACCGCTATGGGGAGCACCCATGGGTGCCCCTATGGGTGCAGGCTGCCCCCATCCAGGAAGTCCTGGATGAGGCGGGCGAGGGCACGGGGTTGGTCCTCGGGCAGCCAATGGCTGGCGTCGGGCAGGAGGCAGAGGCGGGCACTGGGCCGCAGGCACCGGCGCAGGGACGGCACCAGCCGTGGGTCCAGGAGCGCGTCGTGGCCGCCCCACAGCAGCAGCGTGGCGATGGGGGGCGGCTCCCGCGGGATCGGGGTGCCCCTGTGGGGACAGGGGGAGGAGCTTCCATGGGGCTCCCAACCGGGAGCGTCTCCAATGGGAGCGTCACCAATGGGAGCATCACCAATGGGGCACCCAACTGGGAGCATCTCCAATGGGAGCGTCCCCAGTGGGAGAGTCTCCAATGGGAGTATATCCAATGGGGCACCCAACTGGCAGCATCTCCAATGGGAGCGTCTCCAATGGGAGTGTCCCCAGTGGGAGCGTCTCCAATGGGAGCATCTCCAATGGGACATCTCCACTGGGAGCATCAGCAATGGGAGCATCTCCAATGGGGGCATCACCAATGAGAGCATCTCCAATGGGGCACCCAACTGGGAGCATCTCCAATGGGAGCATCACCAATGGGAGCATCACCAATGGGAGCGTCACCAATGGGAGCGTCACCAATGGGAGCGTCCCCAATGGGAGCGTCTCCACTGGGAGCATCACCAATGGGAGCATCACCAATGGGAGCATCACCAATGGGAGCATCTCCAATGGGAGCTTCTCCAATGGGAGCATCTCCAGTGGGGCACCCAACTGGGAATGTCTCCAGTGGGAGCATCTCCAGTGGGAGCATCGCCAGTGGGGCACCCAACTGGGAGCATCTCCAATGGGATCACCCCAAAGTGGAGAACCCCAAGTGGAGCCCCATAATTGGGCACCAAAGTGAGATCAACCCAAAGAGGAACAACTCAATGGGATCCCACCAGTCCATAGCACCCATCCCATGACACCCAACCCAAGAGCACCCAACTGGAACCATCCCAAAGAGGAGCACCCCAATGGGATCCCATCAACCCACAACACCCAACGCAAGAGCACCCAACCGGAACCATCCCAAAGAGGAGCACCCCAATGGGATCCCATCAACCCATAACACCCAACCCAAGAGCACCCCAATGGGATCCCATCAACCCACAACACCCAACCCAAGAGCACCCAATGGGATCCCACCAACCCATAACACCCAACCCAAGAGCACCCCAATGGGATCCCATCAACCCATAACACCCAACCCATAACACCCAACCCAAGAGCACCCAATGGGATCCCATCAACCCATAACACCCAACCCAAGAGCACCCCAATGGGATCCCATCAACCCATAACACCCAACCCATAACACCCAACCCAAGAGCACCCCAATGGGATCCCATCAACCCACAACACCCAACCCAAGAGCACCCAACTGGAACCATCCCAAAGAGGAGCACCCAATGGGATCCCATCAACCCACAGCACCCAACCCAAGAGCACCCAACTGGAACCATCCCAAAGAGGAGCACCCCAATGGAATCCCACCACCAACACCCAACCCCAGAGCACCCAATGGGATCCCACCAACCCACAACACCCAACCCAAGAGCACCCAACCCAAGAGCACCCAACCAGAACCACCCAAAGAATCCCCCTTGACTTGGATCTCCCACTGGTGCCCCCCATCCCATCCCCCCCCCCCCCACCCATCAGCACCCAGCGGGGTCCCCCCAACCTGAAGAGGTTGCGGTAGTGATGCAGGGGGGGGCTGAGCCCCCCGGGCTGGGCCAGGCTGTAGATGTAGGCCTCGAGCTCCTGCTCCGTGAGGCTGCGCCCGGGGCTCTGGATCCCGGTCCATGCCCCGCTCAGGATGAGCTTCACCAACTGCAGAGCACCCAATGGGGGCCATAGGGGGTGCCCATGGAGCCACGGCCCCACCGTGGGCACCGGTGGGGCTGGAGGAGCTCCTGGGGTTCAGGACGGGGAGCAGGGGATGGGGGGGACGTGGGGATGGGGCCCACCTCGAAGTCCGCCAAGGAGAGCAGCAGCTCCGGTAGCCAGGGCAACTGGGCCAGGAAGACGTAACTGGAGCGCAGGAGCTGAGTGGGGTGGCCCAGGGTGAAGCCTGCACCCAAAGAGGGGTGGGATGGGATAAATGGGATGGGGGATGGGATGGGATGGGATGGAATGGGATGGGATGGGATAGATGGGATGGGATGGGATGGGATGGGATGGGATGGGATAGATAGGATGGGATGGGATGGGATAGATAGGATAGGATGGGATAGATGGGGTGGGATGGGATGGGTGGGTGGGGTGGATGGGATGGAGTGGAATGGGATGGGATGGGATGGGATAGATAGGATGGGATGGGATGGGATAGATAGGATAGGATGGGATAGATGGGATGGGATGGGATGGGATGGGATGGAATGGGATGGGATGGGATAGATGGGATGGGATGGGATGGGATAGATAGGATAGGATGGGATAGATGGGATGGGATGGGATGGGATGGGATAGATAGGATGGGATGGGATGGGATAGATAGGATAGGATGGGATAGATGGGATGGGATGGGATGGGATGGGATGGGATGGGATGGGGAGGGTGGGGGCCAGGGCAGGGGCAACCTGGACGTGATGCCCTGAGAGGTGGCACCCGATGGTACCCAACAGGATGGCCATGAGAGATGGTACCCAATGGCGTGGTCATGATTGGTGGTACCCAATGGCATGGCTATGAGATAGCACTTGATGCCCATGAGACATAGCACCCAATGGTCCTAAGACATGGCACCCAAAGACATTGACCACGGGATGGCACCCAATGGCATTGGCCATGGGAGGGCACCCAATGGCATTCGCCATGACAGATGGCACCCAAAGACATTGACCATGGGATGGCACCCAATGATATTGACCACGGGATGGCACCCAATGGCATTGGCCATGAGAGATGGCACCCAATGACATCGACCGTGGGAGGGCACCCAATGGCCTGGTTATAACAGATGGCAGCCAATGGCATTGGCCATGGCAGATGGCACCCAATGACATTGACCATAGGAGGGCACCCAATGCCATTGGCCATGGCAGATGGCACCCAATGACATTGACCATGGGAGAGCACCCAATGACATTGACCATGGGAGGGCACCCAGTGGCACTGGCCATGACAGATGGCACCCAATGGCATTGGCCATAACAGATGGCACCCAATGACATTGACCATGGGAGGGCACCCAATGGCATTGGCCATGACAGATGGCACCCAGTGGCATTGGCCATAACAGATGGCACCCAATGACATTGACCATGGGAGGGCACCCAATGGCATTGGCCATGACAGATGGCACCCAATGACATTGACCATGGGAGGGCACCCAATGGCATTGGACATAACAGATGGCACCCAATGGCACTGGCCATGGCAGATGGCACTCAATGACATTGACCACGGGAGGCCACCCAATGACATCAACCACAAGACACCAGCCCCCCCATGTCTCCACGATGACGCCCATCACCCCCATGGAGGCCCCCACCCCCCCCATCCCCCCCTTACCGGCCATGACGGCGCGGTGCGGCGCGTCCATCACCACCAGCTTCTCCACCAGCTCGGGGTGCCCGGCGGCCAACTCCCAGGCCAGGACCCCCCCCCAGTCGTGCCCCACCAGGATGCACTTGGGGGGCGCAGGGGGCGCCCCGGGGGCTCCGTGGGGCCCATTGGGGGTGCCCAGCGCCTCGATGACCTGGCGCACGTCATCCAGCAGCGCCTCCAGGCGGTAGCTGTCCCGGCCCGCTGGCTTGGAGGAGGCTCCGTAACCGCGCAGGTCCAGGGCCACCACCCGGTACCGGGAACCGAACTCCTGCAGGAGGTGACGCCAGCAGAACCTGGCGGGAGGGGGGGGGTCACCGGGGTGATGGTGGGGGCCATGGGGACCATGGTGACCATAATGACCATGGGGACCATAATGATTATAATGACCCATGGGGACCATAATGACTATAATGACCATGGTGATGGTGATGACCATGGGGACCATGATGACTATAATGACCATGGTGATGATGACGACCATGGTGACCATAATGACCATGGTGATGATGATGACCATGGTGACCATAATGACCATGGTGATGGTGATGACTATGGGGACCATGATGACCATGGGGACCATAATGACTATAATGACCATGGTGATGGTGATGACCATGGTGACCATAATGACCATGGGGACCATGATGACCATGGTGATGATGATGATGATGACCATTGGGATTGATAATGACCATGGGGACCATGATGAGCATGGTGATGATGATGACCATGGTGGCCATAATGACCATGGTGATGATGGTGGTGATCATGATGACCATGATATCATGATGACCATGGTGATGATGATGACCATGGTGATGATGATGACCATGGGGACCATAATGACTATAATGACCATGGGGACCATGATGACCATGGTGATGATGATGACCATGATGATGATGGTGATGACCATGGTGACCATGATGATGGTGATGACCATGGGGACCATGATGACCATGGTGACCATGATGATGATGATGACCATGGGGACCATAATGACCATGGTGATGATGATGACCATGGTAACCATAATGACCATGATGATGATGGTGATGACAATGATGACCATGATGACCATGGGAACCATGATGACCATGGTGATGAAGGTGATGACCATGGTGACCATGATGATGGTGATGACTATGGTGACCATAATGACCATGGGGATCATGATGACCATAATGACCATGGTAATGATGGTGGTGATCATGATGACCATCATGGTGATGGTGATGGTCACCATGGTGACCATGGTGATGACGATGGTGACCATGATGCGGGTGTTGGTGACCACAATGAAGACGATGATGATGATGGCGGTGCCACCATGTTGGTACCCACCAGTTCTGGGGGAAGCCGTGGAGCAGCAGCATCAATGGGGCTGTGGCGGGACCCCGGGTGACGTAGTGCAGCATCAACCCCGAGTCCTAAGGCGGGGAGGGGGGGTGTGGGTCAGTGGGGTGCCCCCACACCAAAACCAGCCCCCACCCCATAACCCCCCTCCCTGGACCCCCAACCCCCCATAAACCACCCAAGACCCCCCCACATCCCCCCCCACCTTGAGGTGCAGGTACTTGTGCTCCCCATAGGTGCCATCGGCCAGGCCGGGGGGGGGCCGGTCCCGTACCCGCCGCCCGAAGGTGGCCCTGGGTCCCCGTCGCAGCAGCACCCAAAGGCCCCAGAGCCCGTAGGCCACCGCCGCGGCCACCGTGGCCACCGCCACCCCCAGCCGGGCCACCAGGCTCGACACGGCCAAGAGCAGCCGGGTGGGCGCCAGCAGCAGCGAGCACAGGGACAGGAGCATGGCCGGGACCTGCAGGGGGCAGGGGGCAACGTGGGGTGGCTCCATCCCATGGTGCCCCCATCCCCATGATGGTCCCATCCCAATGACCCCATCCCTATGGTGACCCCATCCTATTGACCCCATCCCATGGTGGTCCCATCCCATTGACTTCATCCACATGGTGCCCCCCCCCCATTGACCCCATCCTATTGACCCCATCCCATGATGTCCCCATCCCCATCGTGGTCTCATCCCATTGACACCATCCCATGGTGTCCCCATCCCATTGACCCCATCCCCATGGTGCCTCCATCCCATTGACCCCATCCCATGGTGCCCCCATCCCCATGGTGGTCCCATCCCATTGACCCCAACCCCATGGTGCCTCCATCCCATTGACCTCATCCCCATGGTGTCCCCATCCGATTGACCGCATCCCCATTGGTGTCCCCATCCCATTGACCCCATCCCCATGGTGCCTCCCATCCCATTGACCCTATCCCATGGTGTCTCATCCCCATGGTGTCTCATCCCCATGCTGTCCCCATCCCATGATGTCCCCATCCCATGGTTCCCATTCTATGGGGTCCCGCCATGGGGGTGCCCTTGTCCCGTATCCCCCCCCCCCGCGCCGTGCCCTTGTCCTGACCCCCCCGTCCCCGCCACCCCCCCTCTCCCCTCCCCCCATCCCCGTGTATCCGGTCACGGCCCCGCCCCTGTCGCGACAGCGCTGGGTGGGGGAGGAGGGTTCCCTGTCGCGACACAAGAGGGTCCCCGCCCCCCCCCCCCCCCCCCCCCGACCTTCTCGCGCCGCTTCCTCCGCCCGCCCGAGCTCGGCCGCGCCCGGCCCCGCCCCCCTCCCCGCTCATTGGTCAGAGCCAGAGAGGCGGGGCAGAGCGAGGCGGCGGCCAATGGGAGCGCGGGGCGGAGGTCACGTGAGGGGGAAGGGAAAAGGTCCCAACTTTGGGGCTTTTTGGGGCCATTTTCCAGGTTTTTTTTTGTTTTCCTCCTTTCTTTTTTTCCTTTTTTTAAACTTTTTTTTTTCTTTCCTCCCTTGGAGCTTTTTTTCCCCTGATTTTTCACCTTTTTAAACTTTTTTTTACCATTTTTGGCTTTTCTCTCTTTTCCTCCATTTTTTGCACTTTCCTTTTGACCATTTCTGCTCTTTTTCCATGTTTTTCCCTTTTACTCTATTCTAAACCAATTTCTCCTTGTTTTTAACCCCTTTTCACCTTTTTTTCTGCCACTTTCAAACCCTTTTTAACCCATATTTTTTTCCCCTTTCCCTTTTTTCCCCGTTTCCCGTTTCCCCCCTTTTTTGTCCCTTTTTTCTTCTATATTTTAAATTTAAATCTCAAATGAAACGTTTAACCCCCAAATCTCAAAAGGAAATCCTCAATTTTCTATTTTTACCTTGAAATTAATCCCCAAATTTCACATTTACCTCTCATATTCAGCCTGCTTTCAAACTGAAGCCTGAAACTTCAAATTTCAATCTGAATTTTCTAATTTAACCTTCAAATTAATTTTATCCTTGAATTTCAGATTTAACCCTCACATTCCAATGTTAAGTCTCAATTTTTGTATTTAACCCTAAAATTTCAAATTTAACCCCAAATTGTCAAATTCCAACCTAAATTTTATAATTTCACCTTCAGATTCAACCCTCACATTTCAATGTTAAGCCTCAACTTTCATATTTAACCCTAAAATTTCAAATTTAATCCCAAATTTTCAAATTCCAATCTAAATTTTATAATTTAACCTTCAGATTAAATGCCCAGATTTCAGATTCAAACCTCAAATTTCAGATTTAACCCACACATTTCAATGTTAAGCCTCAATTTTCCTATTTAGCCCTAAAATTTCAAATTTAACCCCAAATTGTCAAATTCCAACTTAAATTTTATAATTTAACCTTTAACCTAAACGCTCTATTTCAGATTCAACCCTCAAATTTCGGATTTAACCCCCACATTTCAATGTTAAGCCTCAATTTTCATATTTAGCCCTAAAATTTCAAATTTAACCCCAAACTGTCAAATTCCAACTGAAATTTTATAATTTAACCTTCAATTTAAATGCTCAGATTTCAGATTCAACCCTCAAATTTCAGATTTAATCCTCACATTTCAATGTTAAGCCTCAACTTTCATATTTAACCCTAAAATTTCAAATTTAACCCTGAATTTTCAAATTCTAACCTGAAATTTTATAATTTAACCTTCAGATTAAATGCTCAAATTTGACTCAACCCTCAAATTTCAGATTTAACCCCCAAATTTCACCCTTCCCCTCAAATTTAACCCCCAATTCCAAACTCAATCTTTAAATTCCCAAATCTCCTTTTCCCAACATTTGGATGTCAGGGATGACCCCAATGGAGGGGGGGTTAAGCAAGACCCCACCCCCGCACTGGCCCCGCCCCTTTCCCCAAGCCCCGCCCCCTGGTTGGAAGAAGCGGCCAATCCCGTGGCTTGTTTTATACAAAACCAAAAGAGCTGCGTTTATTCCATCATCAGCATCAGCATTGGCCCCGGCTCCGGCTCCGGGCTCGGATCCGAGCGGCTCCGGCCAGGAATAATTATAATAATAATAATAATATAATAACATTAATGGGGGGGGGGAGGCTCCGCTCCAGGGCTCGGGAATGCCGGGAATGGGCTGGAGCCCCGCCGGGAGCGGGAAAACCATTGAAATCATACAAAAAACCATGGGAGAAACTGGCGACTTTGGGGGGAAACGGGGAGGAAATGGGCAAAAAGGGAGCTCCTGGGGGGGGGATGGGGAAGGAAGGAGGAAAAGGAAAGAAAAGAATGAAAATGGGGGGAAAAGGAGGACAATGAGGGGAAAAAGAGAAATAAAGGAGGAAAAAAGGAAAATAAGAAAAAAGGGAAAAAGGAAAGAAACTAAAAGGAAAAACGGAGAAGGAAAAAAGAGGAAAACAGGAGGAAAACCAGAAAAAAAGTAAAAAGGAGAAAAAAGGGAAATGAAAAATAAAGGAGAAAAAAGGCAAAAAGGAGGAAAATGGGGAAAAATGGAAAAAGAGGGGAAAAAGGGAAAAGGGGGGAAATCAATGGAAAAATAAAAAGGGGGAAAAGGAGGAAAAAAGTTTAAAAAAGAGGGAAAGGAGAAAAAAAGAGGGAAAAAACTGGGTAAAAGGAAAAAACGGAGGAAAAATTGGGGAATAAAAAGGAGGAAAACAGAAAAAGTAGGAAAAAGCTGGGAAAAAATTGGGAAAATTGGAGAAAAAGATTGAAAAAGGAGGAAAAAAAGGAGGAAACCGTCCAAAATGTGTGTGTGTGTGTGGAGGGAAGGGTCTCCCCTCCCCCATCCCCCCTCGTCCTCCTCCCACCGCCCCTCCCCCTCCCATCCCATTTTGCCGCCGTTTTGAACCTTTTTTGAATTCCGAAAAGAAATTCTTTTTTTTTTTTTTTGTCGTTGTTGGTTTGGTTTTTTTTTTTCTCCAAAATACGTGAAAAAAAAAAAGAAAAAAAAAAAAAAAAACCAAAAAACCCCCACCCAAATAAAAATAAACCTGGAATATACACTGGGAAGGGGAGGGGGGGAGGGGCCTTTTCCCAGCGGATTCGCATCCGGATGGAGCTTTTCCACTGGGACTGGATTTGAAATCTTTTTCCTTTTTTGGATGATTTATACGATTTGGGGGTGTTTGTGGTGGTTTTTTTTTTGCTATTTTTCAGGGATTCGGTGTGAAAAGAGGGAAGAACGGGGGAAAAGAAGGAGAATTCCCGGCATCCCGGGGACGGCCGCGCCGGACGATCCCGCTCCCGCATTAACACTTAACGGAGAGTCCGAAGTTTTGACTTTTCCATCTTTTTTTTTTTGTTGTTTTGTGGGGGGAGGGAAAAAAAAGAGAAAATTTTTTGTGGATTTTTTTTTTTTTCTGATTTTTTTTTCCCTTTTTTTTTTCTGGGAATTTTTTTCTGGTTTTTTTTTAGTTTTTTTTTCCTTGGAAAGAGTCAAATCGGGAGGAACAAAACCCGGAGCCGCCGGCGCCGTTAGAAAAGGTTTTCCTCAAAGATGGCCAATAAATCGCTCTGGAAATTCATGTCGATCGTCGCCGCCATCTGCAAGAGAAAGGAAAACGGCGTCAGGAATCCCCAAGTTTTATTTTTACCATTCCCAAGGGTTTTTTAGTGGATTTTTTAGAGTTTTTTTAGTATATTCCCAAAGAGCTTTTTAGGGAGCTTGAAGAATTTCTTAGGATCCCAGCTTCTTTTTTTACCATTCCAAGGGTTTTTTAGTGGATATTTTTGGAGTTTTTTTACATTCCCAAAGGGCCCTTTAGGGAGCTTGAAGAATTTCTTAGGATCCCAGCTTTTTTTTTTTACCATTCCAAGGGTTTTTTAGTGGGTATTTTTGGAGTTTTTTTGTATTCCCAAAGCGCTCTTTAGGGAGCTTGAAGAATTTCTTAGGATCCCAGCTTTTTTTTTTTACCATTCCAAGGGTTTTTTAGTGGGTATTTTTGGAGTTTTTTTGTATTCCCAAAGCGCTCTTTAGGGAGCTTGAAGAATTTCTTAGGATCCCAGCTTTTTTTTTTTACCATTCCCAAGGGTTTTTTAGTGGATATTTTTGGAGTTTTTTTATATTCCCAAAGGGCTCTTTAGGGAGCTTGGAGAATTTCTTAGGATCCCAGCTTTTTTTTTTTACCATTCCCAAGGATTTTTGCACCATTCCCAGGATTTCTTTTTGACGCTGTCGCTTTTTAACATTCTCACAGGGGGTTTCTGAGTGTCCTCAGTCATTTTTCACTATTCCCAAGGATTTTCCACAGGGATTTTTCAGCGTTCCCAGGGATTTTTTGCCATTCCCAGATTCTGGCATTCCCATGTTTTTTTTCCTGGGTGTTTGCTAACGCTCTCAGAGGGTTTTTTCTTGGCAACATCAAGGATTTTTGGGTGTCCTCAGGGATTTTTTCACCATCCCCAAGGATTATTTTTTTTTTTTGGCATTCCCAGGAATCTTTCCAGCATTCCCAGAGTTTGGGGTCTTTTTTTTTTGGAATTCACACATTTTGTCATTTCCATTCTCAAAGGGTTTTTCTTTGTAACTCGGGGGATTTTGGAGCGTTCCAGCAATCCCTAAGGAGATCTTTAAGCATCCCCAGGGATGTTTTAGCATTCCCAGCATCCCAAGGCATTCCTTTCCAGCATCCCTGGACACTTTTCAGCATCCTCAGGGATGTTTTCAGTCTCCCTTGGGATTTTCCACCATCTCCAGGGATTTCCCAACGCCCCCAAGGAGGGATTTTCCTTTGCATTCCCAAATGGAATCCCTTTTGGAATTCCCATTTGGAATCCCTTGAGCCTTATTTTCGTTCGTGCTTCCCTATGGATTTTCCATCCTTCCATCACCCCTGCAACCAAAGCGATTCCACACTCACCGCTTCCCGGCGCCTCCGCTCCTGCTCCCGCTTCCGGGCCATCTCCCGCTGCTGATCCAACATGGACTGGGAAGACTGGGGCTGGGAGCTCTGGGCTTGGGGAGCCGCTGCTGCCGCCGCTGCCGCTGCTGCCGCTTGCTGCTGCTGCTGCTGCTGCTGCTGCTGCTGCTGCTGCTGCTCCTGGCGCCGCCGCACCTCCTCGTGCACCCGGCGCGCCTGCTCCATGGCATCCTCATCCTCCCGGCTCCTGCCAACCCGCAGGGATGCGCCGTCAGGGATGGGGCAGCTCCGGGGCGGAATGGGGATGGGGGGCATGGGGTTGCGGTGTGGAATCCCATTGGGTTTAGGGAGCGTGTGGGATGGGCACAGGTTGGGCCATGGAGCAGGATGGAGGGTGGAGGGAGAGCGCGACACGTTTGTGCCATGGGGTGGGATCGGATCTGTGCAGATGATGCCACAGGAGCGGGTCAGATTCATGGTACCAGATGGGATTGTGCCACAGATCCCACTGGATTTGTGTCTGGAGATGGGATCATGCCATGAACTGGAGCAGATTCATGCCATGAGATCAAGATCAGATCAGATCCATGGCACTAAGCTGGATCATGCAAGAGACTGGATCCCATCTGTGCCATGAGATTAGATTCATGCCACGAGATCGAGATCATGCCACGGATCAGATCAGATCCATGCTATAAGGCTGGATCATGTAAGAGACAGGATCCCATTTTTGCCATGAGTTGGGATTGGATTTGTGCCATAAGATGGGATTAGATTCATCCCACAAGATCAAGATCATGCCACGGATCAGATCAGATCCATGGCACTAGGCTGGATCATGCAACAGACTGGATCAGATTTGTGCCATGAGATGTGATCAGGTTTGTGCCATAAGATTGGATCAGATCTGTGCCATGAGATGGGATCAGATGTGTGCCATGAGATGGAATCAGATCTGTGCCGTGAGATGGGATCAGATCTGTGCCATGAGATGGGATCAGATCTGTGCCATGAGATGGGATCAGATCTGTGCCGTGAGATGGGATCAGATCTGTGCCATAAGATGGGATCAGATCTGTGCCATGAGATGGGATCAGATCTGTGTCATGAGATGGGATCAGATCTGTGCCATGAGATGGGATCAGATGTGTGCCATGAGATGGGATCAGATGTGTGCCATGAGATGGGATCAGATGTGTGCCATGAGATGGGATCAGATCTGTGCCATGAGATGGGATCAGATGTGTGCCATGAGATGGGATCAGATGTGTGCCATGAGATGGGATCAGATCTGTGCCATGAGATGGGATCAGATCTGTGCCATGAGATGGGATCAGATCTGTGCCATGAGATGGGATCAGATCTGTGCCATGAGATGGGATCAGGTTTGTGCCATGAGATGGGATCAGATCTGTGCCGTGAGATGGGATCAGATCTGTGCCATGAGATGGGATCAGATCTGTGCCGTGAGATGGGATCAAGTCTGTGCCATGAGATGGGATCAGATCTCTGCCATGAGATGGGATCAGGTTTGTGCCATGAGATGGGATCAGATCTGTGCCATGAGATGGGATCAGATCTGTGCCATGAGATGGGATCAGATCTGTGCCATGAGATGGGATCAGGTTTGTGCCATGAGATGGGATCAGATGTGTGCCATGAGATGGAATCAGATCTGTGCCGTGAGATGGGATCAGATCTGTGCCATGAGATGGGACCAGATCTGTGCCATGAGATGGGATCAGATTTGTGCCATGAGATGGGATCACCTCAGATCCATGCCACAGGACGGGATCAGTGCCCCCAGACAGACTCACACCCTGGACCACTCCCATGGCCAATGGGAGCCCCCCCCAAACCCCTTCACCCGCACTGGTGCTGCTCTCACCTCATCCTCTCCTGCTCCCGCCGCATCCGCTCCTTCTCCCGCTCCACTTGCTCCGCCTGAGCCTTCAGCGCCTTCTCCCTCTCCTCCTTCTCCCGGGCCGCCCTCTTGAACTGCTCGAAGCTGTCACTGGAGGACTTGGCCGTGGAGGACGGGGTCGTGGGATGCTTCTGCACCAGGCTCGCCCAGGACCCCATGTTCTTGATCTTCAGGTCCTAAGGAGGAGGAGGATGGGGCTTTGTGAGAGCCGCTCCAGAGCTGGTCCCATGGGGAGAAACCAGCCACGGGTGGAGGATGGTGGTGGAGCAACGTCCACGTGGGAGCATCTCCTTCCTTGGAGCCAAGGAGGAGGCTCCTCACGCTCCCCATGCACACTTGGGATGGGAGAAGCATGGAATGGGTTGGGTTGGGAAGGAGCTTAAAGCTCATCCAGCTCCAAACCCCCTGGGCAGGGACCCCTTCCATGGAGCAGCTTGCTCCAAGCTGGCCTTGAGCACTGCCAGGGATGGAGCATCCCAACCTTCTCCATTCACCCCATCCCAGTGTCCCAGCATCCTCCCAGGGAAGCACTTCCAAAGATCCCATCTACCTCTTCCCTCTTAAATCCTGCCCCTTGTCCTGCAGGCCTTGCTTAAAAGCTTCTCTCCATCTTTATAAGCCTCTTCTATAGATGGAATTTGGTGGAAACCACCAAATTTTGGCCAACCTCCTGGTGCCCACCATGGTCCTGCTCGATTTTAGGAGGTTTATGTTGAATTTGGGGAGGTTTTTTTCCCCTATCTTTTACCTTTTTTGGGGCAACGGGGGTTTTGGGCTCCTGCTTCTGCCGCTCCTTCTCCTGCACTCCTGGTGGGGGTGGGTTCTGCTCCGGGGGTCTGATAACGGGTCTTCCCCCTTCCATGGGTTTCATCTCCGTCCCTAAAACCAACAGCTCCCATCAGAGGTTATCAAGGCCCCCCCAGGCAATCAGAGGTGATACCAGCGTTAGGGGTGATGGCTTCTCACCCCCCCTCAGAACCAGGTGGCCATGAGATGGGATGGATCCCATGGATGAGCTCACGGAATCACTCACGTTGTGGGATGTGAGCGGGGGGTTTGATGTTCTCCGGGTGTTTGGGTGGATCTTGCCTCAACGGGGGGCTGAAGGTCTCGTTACGGATGACGGGCGAATGCATCTTCTCCTCCTTCACCACCATGGGTTGGGACTGGACGACGGAGGCAGCTCTCATCTCCTAGCACAGCACAAACCCACCTCAAGACCCGTGCCGTGATGCTCAGCCCTCAATCCCAACCCCCTTTGCTCCCCAAATCCCACTGCAAACCGCTGGCCCCTGGCCTCTTTGGTGCTTTGGTCCCAAGCCGGTGAGATGGGGCTGATGCTGGTCCCTGGGTGCTGGGACCCTGCGGGTGGGTGCTCTCCTTTCCCCCCTTTTTACCTGCTTTTTTGGCTGGATAGTTTGTTGAGGTGGCGACTGGTGGACCAAACCCTGGAACTGCGGCATCTGTGGGGAATGCATCATGAGAGGGGAAGGGGCTTCCCGCAAGTGACCTGGGAACAGGTTGGTAGCAATCAGTAACCATCGTCACCACGGCGCACGCCAAGCATCACCCCACCTCCCTCCCTAAACCACCAGCACACACCAGCATCCCATAGGACAATCCCATCCTGCATCAATGGTGGGAGGTCCTCAATGGACCCCAGCTGGGAACGCTGCTATGAGAAGCAGAAGATGCTCCCTGGCTTGTCTTGCCTTAGGGATGCTCGTTTGTGGTGTCCCCCCCCTGGTTCTCCTGGTGGTCCATCCTGGCTATACATCCATTCCCTATGGACACCCAAGTGCTGACGCCGCCCTGCCTGCACCTCACCCAGTCCCAAGCCATTGAAGTGGGACACGTTTGCTCTATGAGCAATGGGAGGTCTCCAGGAGCCACCAGGCTCCGTTGTGTCCAACTGCCCAAGGCAGCTTTGCAGGTGGGAGCTCCAAGCACTTCCTGCCCTCATCCATTCAAATCCAGGGATTCTGTCCTTGCATGGAGCTGAGGACAAGCTCAGCAGCAAAGACCTGATGGGAACCACGTGGAGAAGCCAAAGCAGGAGTGAGATCTCCTAAACCACAGAGCTTTGAAGGATGCTCGGTCTCCAAAGCACGACACAGCCAGAGTTATCCCACTGGGAGCCGTTCCCTATTGGGAATGGCAGTGGTGGCCCCACCGAGCCCATGACCGGGATGGAGATGTGGGATCTCCCAAGCCATCCTTGAAGGCTGTGGTGAGGTTTAATCCATCCCATTCCTGGGATGGCTGGAGGTCACACACAGGGATTCCCCATTGAGCATCCCTCCTCCTCCACCAGGAAACCTCATTATCCAAGACCATGCTCTGAGGAACACCGGGAAGCCCCCATGGGGCATCCATAGCCCTGACCTCCTCTACGAGGGTGGGAAGGAGAAGACCCCCTGCTTCAACAGAGAGCATCCAGGCCAGGATGGTGATGAACGCAAGGAGGGCGCTGCTCTCCACACCAGAGATCCTTGAGAGCCTCCAAGAGCCCCGAGATCCTTCAAATCCTCAAAGGACAGAGACCGAGGCCCTCAAAGACTTGAAACCCATGAGCTCCTCAAAGATCCGAGATCCCCAAAGATCCCAGATCCTTGCTCCTCAAATGCTTCACATCCCTGAGCTCCTCAATGATGGGAGAAGTTTGAGGTCCTCAGAAACGCGACCAAGACCTTCAAAGACTTCAATACCCTCTGAAACTTGAGCTCCTTGAGATCTAAAATACTTGAGAACCTCAAGATCCTCGAGATGCTCAAAGTGAGATCCTTGGGATGCTCAACATGAGACCCCTGAGATCCTCAAAATGAGATCCTTGGAATGCTCAAAATGAGACCCCTGAGATGTTCAAAATGAGATCCTTGAGATGCTCAAAATGAGAACCTTAAGATGCTCCACATGAGATCCTTCAGATGCTCAAAATGACATCCTTGAGATGCTCAACATGAGAACCTCAAGATGCTCGAGATCCTTGAGATCCTCAAAATGAGATCCTTGAGATGCTCAAAGTGAGATCCTGGAGATGCTCAAAATGAGAACATTGAGACGCTCAAAATGAGATCCTTGGGATGCTCAAAAAGAGATCCTTGAGATGCTGAAAATGGGATCCTTGAGATGCTCAAAATGAGGATGTTGAGATGCTCAAAATGAGATCCTTGAGATGCTCAAAATGAGATCCTTGAGATGCTCAACGTGAGATCCTTGAGATGCTCAACGTGAGATCCTTGGGATGCTCAACATGAGAACCTCAAGATGCTCGAGATCCTTGAGATCCTCAAAATGAGATCCTAGAGGCGCTCAACATGAGATCCTTGTGCCTCAAAACCTTGAGATCCTTGAGATGCTCAAAATGAGAACATTGAGATGCTGAAAATGAGATCCTTGAGATGCTCAAAATGAGAACATTGAGGTGCTCAAAATGAGATCCTTGGGATTCTCAAAATGAGAACCTTGTGATCCTCAAAATGAGACCCTTGAGATACCCAAAATCAGATCCTTGTGATACTCAAAATGAGATCCTTGGGATGCTCAAAATGGGATTCCTGAGATGCTCAAAATGAGACCCTTGAGATGCTCAAAATGAGACCCTTGAGACGCTCAAAATGAGATCCTTGAGACGCTCAAAATGAGATCCTTGGGATGCTCAAAACGAGACCCTTGAGACGCTCAAAATGAGATCCTTGAGATGCTCAAAATGAGACCCTTGAGATGCTCAAAATGAGACCCTTGAGATGCCCAAAATGAGATCCTTGGGATGCTCAAAACGAGACCCTTGAGATGCTCAAAATGAGATCCTTGAGATGCTCAAAATGAGATCCTCAAAATGAGATCCTCAAAATGAGATCCT
>NW_026900848.1:0-22712 GCF_033783945.1 Neopsephotus bourkii
CTGGTGGTCGGTCGAGGCTGCCCAGCAGCACAGTGAGTAGCGCACGAACGTCTGCCCTCTGCTCCCACAGCCAAAGAGCCAGGAGGGAAATCTTTTGCTGGGAATGTTCAGCACACAGTCAGCTTTGCAACGGTGCCACCATCATTGCTGTCGCTCCTCGACTTCATACCTAAAACTCCATTTGAATGGAACCTCTCCGATGGTCGCCCGAGGCCACCCAGCAGCTCAGTGAGTAGAGCACGAACGTCTGGCATCTGCTCCCACAGCCAAAGAGCCAGGAGGGAATTCTGGTGCTGGGAATGTTCAGCACACAGTCAGCTTTGCAACGGTGCAACCATCATTGCTGTTGCTCCTCGATTTCATACCTAAAAGTCCATTTGAATGGAACCTCTCCGGTGGTCCTTCGAGGCTGCCCAGAAACATAGTGAGTAGGGCACGAACGTCTGGCCTCTGATCCCACAGACAAAGAGCCACGAGGGAAAACTGGTGCTGGAAATGTTCATCACACATTCAGCTTTGCAACGGTGCCACCATCATTGCTGTCGCTCTTCGACTTCATAATGTGAGGTATATAGGAATGATTCTTGTCAGAAACTTAGGAGTCCTTGTCATCATTGCACTTTGGGAGGAATCGAAAATCATGTGTAGAATGTATAGGAATGATCAGATTAAGATGGGAGTTTCTGTAAATACAATGATGAAAGTAAAGAAGGAACAAAGGAATAATCCTTCCTAATCAAAGTCTTTGTTACTTTAAGGGGTTTTTTGTTTAACTACTTGAATGTCTCAGATGCTTTGCTAACTACAGAGGGTGTTTTGTTTAATTGCTTGAATACCTTATGGGGGTTAGGTAAACAAGGGATACATTCTGTTACGGGATGAGGTGAAACTTGTGTATTCGATCTTTAACTATATAAGAAATGGAATTGAGATAAGATAGTGGTTAAGCTTGCGACAGACATTCCCTGTTAATGTATTGTCAAGGAATTCAATGACTTTTTTAAGAAGTTTAATCACCCAAAGATAAGATCCCAGCAACAGGAGGAGAACAATGAAAAAGAATCACATCGGTATTTGGGTGAAGGAGACGACAGGATTGGCTGAAACCCAAGACCGAGGAGTATAAGACACTGTACCCCAGAACTCTCGACGTGCGTTGCTGGTGGAGTGAAGGCTCCCCTGCGCACCCAGCGCTGCTTGCTTATTGCCTCTCAATAAATTATAAATAAATTAAATTTGGACCAAAACCCTGTCTATGTTAAATTTTTATAACAATTTGGTGACCGCGACGTGATCTCTGTGCGGCTGCTGGGAACTATAACCTCTACGAGGAGGCGCCCCACATTTTGTGGCTCGGGGGGTTTTAGTCTTGAGCAGTTCCACGAGATCAACGGACAGAGAAGCAATAACCAAGGAATTGAGCTCCCTGGAGAACTGCAGTTTAAAATTTTCCCATAATTCTTGTGCACGAAGATCCGGATGAGAACAACGGACTGTAAGTATCGTTCGGTTGGGAGGAGAGTCGGGGTATGTGTGTGAGTGTGAAACAGAGTGCCTGATGTGCCTGGTGAGACACGAACCAGATACCCTGAACCTGTGAGAATACAGATTAGGTTATCAGGATTCGTGAAGTGAGTGTGGACCTCTTTTAGGCGTGTTTCCAAACTCCCGTGAGGGACTTGGCCGCTGAAGGAGGGAAGCGATAGTGATTGGGCGAAAGGGAATACACCCGACGGGGAACGGGTCAGAGTCTTGGCCATAACTCAACCCGGGTAGGGGGCCCAGGTAGAGGTCCCCGAAATAGGATAATGGGTCAGAAAAACAGTCGTAATTCTAACCCAGGAAAGGATCCAAGGAGAGGTCCTAGGAATAAAATAGGGAGCAACCTACCAGATATACCCCCGGACAGTCCCCTGGGGTTAATGATTAAGTACTGGGTCTCATGGCCGTCCCAGGAAGGAAAAAGTAAGGAAAAAAATGGTCCATTACTGTATGAGGAAATTCGACCCGATCATTTGTATTGGCCAATATTCGGGTCTTTTGATGATTGGATATGTCAAACCTTAAATCAATATGTAAATGGCAAGGAACCTTTCAATCAAGAGGAAAGTGATTATGCTGCAATATGGAAAGGGTCATCTATAACAGTTTCGTTATTTCCCTTAAAAGAAAAGAAAGGGAAGGTGAATAAACCAAATAAATCATCACGGGAGCCTTTAGATAAGTTACCACCCCCTTATCAAGGGCGGGACTCGAGAGGTGATCGGGAAGGCATTTACCCACTGATACCACCCGATCCTTCTCCATCGGCTCCCCCATCCTCCCCTCCCTTCAGTCGCACCAGGAGTAAAATAAAAATGCAGGATAATTGCTATGTTTGGTGTTAATAAAGCCATTAAGATGGTGTAAACATCTACTGGGGAGTATCCCAGACTAGCTGATGTCCAGGATGCAAGCAGTTAAACTAACTGATAAGTAAAAGGGCAGGATGATTGCTATGTCTGTGATGTTAATTAAGCTTGTTGGGAAAGTAAATGACCCTTAAAGACCACCACATTGCTGTATGCATGCCCATGTCGCTGCAATAAAGAATACCTGCTTGTCAAGTTAAAACTTTGTTGACGAGTTCCTGGAGTTTTCTCCGAATCAATTTGGCACCCCAGATGGGACCCTCTCTGCTCGGCTGCAGGACCCGCTGAGGACAGGGCTCCCCTAGGGCCCTCGGGAGTTTTTTTCCCGGAGGGACCCCTTGACTCATTCGGATCCCGGCAGGAGCAGACAAGGACCATCTCATAAAAGGTATTCTTTTCATTTATATAGTCTGTAAGATGCAGGGGGCATCTCTGTTTGGTAAACTGCTTTGGTAAGCGTACGCAAAGTTTGGAACCCTTCCGTAAATCGAGAGAAGAAATCTCGTGGGTAAACGCGTATACCTGGCTGCTAGCGTCTGTTTGGTATACACCCACAAGAAGCAGGGGCCTTCTTGTGGTTTAGGTCCTGCAAAGACGCAGTGGGCGTCTTGTAGAAAAAGTTTTGGTTTTTTACTGGTATTTGACTTATGTTGTGGGTTGTTATAGTTTTGACTTGGTCTTGTGATTTTGGTATTGGTGACAGATTGTTATAACTGCGTTATTAATTGTTGTCTCTGTTTCAAGTGTTGTAACTGTGGAGTATGTCTGTGGGATCCTGTGTGTGCATGTGTGTGAATGCAAGATTAATAATGGGAAATTGGCAGAGTGGAGAGATCTTGAAAAAGAGTCCTTTAGGGTGCATTTTGGCACATTGGAAAAAACTGAGAGGGTTTCCTGGGGGCTCAGTAAACAAGAAAACATTGATAAAATATTGTAACCAATGGTGGCTTTTGCATACTTTGGAAGATCAGGAGAAATGGCCTAAAAATGGAACTCTGAATTATAATACATTGTTACAATTAATGTTGTTTTTGAGGCGGCAGGGAAAATGGGATAAAGTGATGTATGCAGATACATTTTTCACTTTAAGAAACCACCCGAAGTGGCAGACAGAATGTTAAATTAATATAGCTCTGCTAGATCCCTAATTTTGGCTTTGGAAAAGGAAAGGGAAAACCATAAAGCTAAGCTGGAGAGATGTTTTCCAGTCTGTGATATTGGGAGCAGAAGGACTTGGGAATGTTAAAGAAGTGTGGAGAGTGTATCGGAATCGGAAACATGTAGAGAAGAAAAGAGCTGAGTCGTGCTATAGGCACGGCTACAGCGGCTGCTTTGGGACAAGTAGAAACTGGTGGAGGGACTAATGTGAGAGGATGAGGCAGAGGTAGAGGAGGAAGGACAGGCAGAGATGAGAAATTGAATTCTCTTGTGGGATGGGATCAGTGTGCATACTGTAAGGAGTTTGGATGTTGGAAGTGAGACTACCCTGGGGGGAGTGCCATGGGGCGGCTCCAGTGACTGAATTAGAACTAGACTGACAGGGACCTGGGGAATCTACCCTAGCAGATCCACTGATTAAATTAAAACGAGGAACTAGAGGAAATAAAGTGGAATTTTAAGTGGATACAGGAGCAACTTATTCGATCTTAAATCAGAGGAAAAGAATTTGTGAAACCTTTAGAGTATAAATCGGGAAAACAAATAGGACTGCATAAATTTTTATACACGCCAAATCCTCCAGAAATCTTTATTAGGGTGAGAAGCAACATTTAAAGAAGGAAAAATGGAATTAGGAGTCAAAAATGATCAATTAATTGAAGTTTTGAGTTTATCTTTAATTTAATAGAAAAGCAAACAGGAGGACCTCCCTGAAATAGAAGAAATCCTTAATCAGGTATATCTGAGAGTATGGGCATCTGAAGTTCCAGGTAAGAAAAAAAAAAAAAAAAAATCTTTGCCTGTTAAAGTAGAAATAAAAGGGGGTGCCTGTCCAATTAGAACAAAAGAATATCCCTTAAAATTGGAGGATCAAAAGGAAAACAAAGAAATAATTAAAAAATGGATTATTAATTGAATGTGAATTGGGATATAACACTCTTATCTTGCCATTAAAGAAATCCAATGGGAAAATTTACAGATTAGTTCAAAATCTCAGAGCAATCAAATTGTGGAGGACATTCATTCAGTAGTAGCTAACCTATATACCTTATTGACTAAATTGAATACTAATCAGGGGTGGTTTACCCTTCTGGAGTTAAAAGATACATTTTTCTGTCTGCCCCTGGCCAAAGAAAGTAAAAATTTATTTGCTTTCGAATGGGAAAACCCTGAAACAAGAAGGACACAGCTCACATGGACGGTGTTACCTCAGGGATTTAAAAAAAAAACAGACTGACCGCGTTTGGAAATCAATTGACACTAGAATTAGAATTCTGGGAAACACCCACCCAGACAGGGACTTAACTACAGTATGTGGATGGCCTGATAATTGCTACCAAAACTGGGAAAGCATGTGTTCAATGGACTGTAGAATTGTTAAACTTTCTGGGGCTAAATGGATACCCAGTATCTAAACTGAAGGCTCAACTAATTCGAACTTGAGTATCTTATTTAGGATGCAAAATAACAGAAGGACGACCAGAACTTGGAGCAGCTAAGAAGGAAGCAATCTGCCAAACACCTTGACCATCCACAGTTAATGATATCCGAACATTTCTGGGAATGACTGGATGGTGTCAACTCTGGATCCATGATTATGGTGTTCTGAAATGGTGATAAGAACTGCTGAAAAAGGGTGGACACACACGTCACGAGTAAAAGGACCGGCAAAAGAATGGAAGGTCGTGACTGAACCTGGAGACATCAAGCTGACCCTAAAAAGGACTTAATGAGTAACTGAGGGAATTCATATTGACTCTTGTAAAATGATAAGGGAAATACAGGTATAACTGGGCTCAGAGTTTCAATTGTTAAAAGTATATTACTGTTTGTAGGGAGGACCAGGAATCCTTTTTGAGAAATCAGTTACAGTCCTTTTCCATTTGGTGTAAAATTATCATCTCATTGGAACAGTTGTTTCGAGGCAAATGATATTGCCATAATAACCGACAGAAAATATACTTCTGACCTACCAGAGAGGGCAAGACCGGAGGGAATAAGGTGTTGCAGCTGAAAAGGTCTGCCGAGGGCTGCAACCCCTGGGGCTGTGACCGCTGAGCACTATGATCCTGACCGGACCTCTTTTGGTGTTGGTCCTGATAAGACCCTTACGGGAAACTGCCGTGGATGCTAGAAATAACAACTGTAGTGATTATGTTACTACAACTAGACAAGGAGAAGTGACCTCTCAAACACTGTTCTATCACACTGTGTATGAATGCAAGGGAATGGTAACTGGCTACTATATATATATTCAAACTCAATATGGACTTTGTAAAGAAGGAACTAAAATGGTATGTTTTAATCCGAAAAAAAAACTCCCCTATCAATATTGGATAGAGATAAGAACAAACTCAGCAGAAGGAAGACAAATGGCAACAAGCCAAATAATAACTAATCTAAGCCAACCTGTATGGGTAACCTTTGATGCCTGTGACGCTACTGATGATGACCTATATTCAAATTGTGGAAACTTGGGTTGGAGGAGGTATTATAGAGAATGTGAATAATAATTTGTCTCAGACCAAAAGAGAAATCATATTTACCTACAGGTTGTTATGCAGATTGGGAATATGATAGTCAATCCAAAAGAAGTTACCATTTTCGTGGACATACTGGATGGAGTTGTGCCTGTTGGAGTACAACTCCTACCTGGGGATGGCCCCAAGAATGCAAGGAAACCCAATTGAGGGCAGAAATTAGAAAAGGAATAACTTTTGCCAATTGCACAGCCCATTCTTGTAATCCTGTCAATCTAACTATCTGGAATCCAGGACAATGGAGATGAGAGGAGGTAAAAATTGGACTAGTAATTTATGGAACTGGAGAAGATCCAGGGGTGATTTTACAAGTAGTAATTAAGGAAAAATCTAGAGAGTCAGTGCAACACCACTTATTATTCAATTCCTTTTATCATGACATGGAAAGAGGAGTCCAATATGAAATTCCCACAGTTGCTAAAAATCTCTGTAAATCTTGCTGAAAATATAGCTAAAGCATTGAATGTAAATAACTGCTACGTTTGTGGGGGAACTAACCAAGGGGAGAGATGGCCCTGGGAGGCAATGGAGAATAATATAAGCAACCCTGCAATTTGGAAAAATTGAAAAGGGAAAAACAGGAGACAACAATGGATCTTACAAACAAATATAATTGGGAAAAGTTGTTGGCAGAATTTAGAAAATGGTGGGAAACCAGTAGGAAATTTATTTTGTAAAGGGGGTTATATATGGAACAGAACAAAGACTGGGAAAAATGGGGAAATCCTATAGAAATAAATCAGTGATTCAGTAACTGGACTAATGAAACTAACATATGACACGGTTGGCCCACTCCAGATGGACATGATTGGATCTGTGGTAAAATAGCCTTTGCATTTTTACCTCATTGGACAGGATCATGTATATTAGGAACCATCAGACCCAGTTTCTTTTTGTTGCCTATAAGCCGAGAGGAACGCTTGCGAGTCCAGTTATATACAGAAACAGGTGAACTAAAAAAAAAAAACAAAAAAAACCCAACCAACAAACAAACAAAACAACGATATAAAAGAGAACTACAAATTGGTAATTGGAAAGACAATGAGTGGCCACCTGAACGAATAATTTCTTATTATGATCCAGCGACTTGGGCTGAAGATGGGTCCTGGGGATACAGGACTCCTATATATATGCTGAATAGGATTATAAGATTACAAGCTGTAGTAGAAATAATAGTAAATAAAACAGAAAATGATTTAAGACTAGTTGCAAAGCAAAATACTAAAATGAGAACTGCAATATACCAGAATCGTTTGGCTTTGGATTATTTGCTAGCTCAAGAAGGAGGGGTCTGTGGAAAATACGATCTCAGTAATTGCTGTTTAGAAATAGATGATGAGGGAAGATCCATAAGTGAACTTGTGGGAGAAATGAAAAAGATAGCCCATGTTCCAGTATCAACCTGGAATGGAATCAATTTAGGAGGATTGGGATCTTGTGGACAATTCTTAAATAGGGACTGGATCACTAAAATCGGCATAGTGATATTAGGAATATTTGGAGGACTATTAATTATTCCACATACAATCCCATGTTTCACCAGATTGATACATACAGTTATACAAAACATGAAATTAACTATCATGCCATTGGAACCAGAAAATAAGGGATGAACCCACTCGTTAAGGATATTAAAAACAAAGATGACTCCATTATTATCTGCTGCTCAAAGGGCAGTTATTAAATTGGAGGCCAAGACACGAATCAATAAATTATATAAAAACAAAGGGGGGAATTGTGAGGTACATAGGAATGATTCGTGTCAGAAACTTAGGAGTCCTTGTCATCATTGCACTTTGGAAGGAATCGAAAATCATGTGTAGAATGTATAGGAATGATCAGATTAAGATGGGAGTTCCTGTAAATACAATGATGAAAGAAAAGAAGGAACAAATGAATAATCCTTCCTAATCAAAGTCTTTGTTACTTTAAGGGGTACTTTGTTTAACTACTTGAATGTCTCGGATGCTTTGCTAACTACAGAGGGTGTTTTGTTTAACTGCTTGAATACCTTATGGGGGTTAGGTAATCCAGGGATACATTCTGTTACGGGATGAGGTGAAACTTGTGTATTCGATCTGTAACTATATAAGAAATGGAATTGAGATAAGATAGCGGTTAAGCTTGCGACAGACATTCCCTGTTAATGTATTGTTAAGGAATTTAATGACTTTTTGAAGAAGTTTAATCACCCAAAGATAAGATCCCAGCAACAGGAGGAGAACAATGAAAAAGAATCACGTCGGTATTTGGGTGAAGGAGATGACAGGATTGGCTGAAACCCAAGACCGAGGAGAATAAGACACTGTACACCAGAACTCTCGTCGTGCGTTGCTGGTGGAGTGAAGGATCAACTGCGCACCCAGCGCTGCTTGCTTATTGCCTCTCAATAAATTGTAAATAAACTAAATTTAGACCAAAACCCTGTCTATGTTAAATTTTTATAACAATAACTAGAAGTCCATTTGAATGGAACGTCTCTGGTGGTCAGTAGAGCCTGCCCAGCAGCACAGTGAATAGCGCACGAACGTCTGGCCTCTGCTCTCACAGCCAAAGAGCCAGGAGGGAAATCTGGTGCTGGGAATGTTCAAGACACAGTCAACTTTGCAATGGTGCCACCATCATTGCTGTCGCTCCTCGATTTTATACCTAAAACTCCATCTGAATGAAACATATCTGGTCGTCCTTCGAGGCTGCCCAGGAACATAGTGAGTAGAGCACGAACGTCTGGCCTCTGCTCCCACAGCCAAAGAGCCAGGAGGGAAATCTGTTGCTGGGAATGTTCAGCACACATTCAGCTTTGCAACGGTGCCAACATCATTGCTGTCGCTCCTCGATTTCATACCTAAAACTCCATTTGAATGGGAAATCTCTGGTGGTCGGTCTAGGGTGCCCAGCAGCACAGTGAGTAGCGCACAAACATCTGGCCTCTGCTCCCACAGACAAAGAGCCACGAGGGAAATCTGATGCTCGGAATGTTCAGCACACAGTCAACTTTGCAACGGTGCCACCATCATTGCTGTCGCTCCTCGATTTTATACCTAAAACTCCATCTGAATGAAACATATCTGGTCGTCCTTCGAGGCTGCCCAAGAACATGGTGAGTAGAGCACGAACGTTTGGCCTCTGCTCCCACAGAAAAAGAGCCATGAGGGAAAAATGGTGCTGGGAATGTTCAGCACACAGTCAGCTTTACAACGGTGCCACTATCATTGCTGTCGCTCCTCGATTTCATGCCTAAAAGTCCATTTGAATGGAACATCTCTGGTGGTCGGTAGAGCCTGCCCAGCAGCACAGTGAGTAGGGCATGAACGTCTGGCCTCTGCTCCCAGAGCCGAAGACCTAGGAGGGAAATCTGGGGCTGGGAATGTTCAGCACACAGTCAGCTTTGCAATGGTACCACCATCATTGCTGTCGCTCCTCGATTTTATACCTAAAACTCCATCTGAATGGAACCTCTCCAGTGGTCCTTCGAGGCTGCCCAGCAGCACAGTGATTAGCGCACGAACGTCTGGCCTCTGCTCCCACAGGCGAAGAGCCAGGAGGGAAATCTGTTGCTGGAATGTTCAGCACACTGTCAGCTTTGCAACGGTGCCACCATCATTGCTGTCGCTCCTCGATTTCATACCTAAAAGTCCATTTGAATGGAACCTCTCCGATGGTTGCTCGAGGCCACCCAGGAGCTCAGTGAGTAGAGGAAGAACGTCTGGCCTCTGCTCCCACAGCCGAAGAGCGAGGAGGCAAATCTGGTGCTGGAAATGTTCAGCATACAGTCAGCTTTACAACGGTGCAACTATCATTGCTGTCGCTCCTCGATTTCATAACTAAAAGTCCATTTGAATGGAATATCTCTGGTGGTCGGTAGAGCCTGCCCAGCAGCACAGTGAGTGGGGCACGAACGTCTGGCCTCTGCTCCCAGAGCCGAAGAGCCAGGAGGGAAATCTGTTGCTGGAATGTTCAGCACACTGTCAGCTTTGCAACGGTGCCACCATCATTGCTGTCGCTCCTCAATTTTATACCTAAAACTCCATCTGAATGGAACCTCCCTGGTGGTCCTTCGAGGCTGCCCAGCAGCACAGTGATTAGCGCACGAACGTCTGGCCTCTGGTACCACAGCCGAAGAGCCTGGAGGGAAATCTGTTGCTGGGAATGTTCAGCAGACAGTCAGCCTTGCAATGGTGCCACCATCATTGCTGTCGCTCCTCGATTTCATACCTAAAAGTTTATTCGAATGGAATATATCCGGTGGTCCTTCGAGGCTGCCCAGAAACATAGTGAGTAGGGCACGAACGTCTGGTCTCTGCTCCCACAGCCAAAGAGCCAGGAGGGAAATCTGGTGCTGGGAATGTTCAGCACACAGTCAGCTTTGCAACGGTGCCACCATCATTGCTGTCGCTCCTCGATTTCATACCTAAAAGTCCTTTTGAATGGAACTTCTCTGGTGCACTGTTGAGACTGCACAGCAGCACAGCAAGTAGAGCAGGAATGTCTGGCCACTGCTCCCACAGCCGAAGAGTCAGGAGGAATATCTCATGCTGGGAATGTTCAGCACACAGTCAGCTTTGCAACGGTGCCACCATCATTGCTGTCGCTCCTCAATTTCATACCTAAAAGTCCATTTGAATGGAATCTCTCCGGTGGTTCTTCGAGGCTGCCCAGGAACATAGTGAGTAGAGCACAAACGTCTGGCCTCTGCTCCCAGAGCCGAAGAGCCACGAGGGAAATCCTGTGCTGGCAATGTTCCGCACACAGTCAGCTTTGCAACGGTGCCACCATCATTGTTGTCGTTCTTCGATTTCATACTTAAAAGTCTTTTTTGAATGGAACTTCTCTGGTGGTCTGTCGAGGCTGCACAGCAGCACAGCGAGTAGAGCACGAATGTCTGGCCTCTGCTCCCAGAGCCAAAGAGCCAGGAGGAATATTTGGTGCTGGGAATGTTCAGCACACAGTCAGCTTTGCAACCGTGCAAGCATCATTGCTGTCGCTCCTCGATTTCATACCTAAAACTCCATTTGAATGGAACCTCTCTGATTGTCGCTCGAGGCCACCCAGGAGCTCAGTGAGTAGAGCAAAATTCTCTGGCCTGTGGTCCCGCAGCCGAAGAGCCAGGAGGGAAATCTGGTGCTGGGAATGTTCAGCACACAGTCACCTTTGCAACGGTGCCACCATCATTGCTGTCGCTCCTCGATTTCATATTGAAACCTCCATTTGAATGGAACATTTCTGGTGGTCGGTCGAGGCTGCCCAGCAGCACAGTGAGTAGCGCACGAACGTCTGGCCTCTGCTCCCACAGCCAAAGAGCCAGGAGGGAAATCTGGTGCTGGGAATGTTCAGCCCACAGTCAGCTTTGCAACGGTGCCACCATCATTGCTGTCACTCCTCGATTTTATACCTAAAACTCCATTTGAATGGGACATCTCTGTTGGTCGGTCGAGGCTTCCCAGCAGCACAGTGAGTAGCGTACGAACGTCTGCCCTCTGCTCCCACAGCCGAAGAGCAAAGAGGGAAATGTGGTGCTGGGAATGTTCAGCACACAGTCAGCTTTGCAACGGTGCCACCATCATTGCTGTCGCTCCTCGATTTCATACCTAAAAGTCCATTTAAATGGAACCTCTCTGGTGGTCGCTCAAGGCTGCCCAGTAACATAGTGAGTAGAGCACGAACGTCTGGCCTCTGCTCCCACAGCCGAAGAGCCAGGAGGGAAATCTGGTGCTGGGAATGTTCAGCACACAGTCAGCTTTGCAACGGTGCCACCATCATTGCTGTCGCTCCTCGATTTCATACCTAAAAGTCCATTTGAATGGAACCTCTCCGGTGGTCGGTCAAGGCTGCGCAGGAACATAGTGAGTAGAGCACGAACGTCTGGCCTCTGCTCCCACAGCCGAAGAGCCAGGAGGGAAATCTGGTGCTGGGAATGTTCAGCACACAGTCAGCTTTGCAACGGTGCCACCATCATTGCTGTCGCTCCTCGATTTCATACCTAAAATTCCATTTGAATGGAACATCTCTGGTGGTCGGTCGAGGCTGCCCAGCAGCACAGTGAGTAGAGCACGAACGTCTGGCCTCTGCTCCCACAGCCGAAGAGCCAGGAGGGAAATCTGGTGCTGGGAATGTTCAGCACACAGTCAGCTTTGCAACGGTGCCACCATCATTGCTGTCGCTCTTCGATTTCATACCTAAAAGTCCATTTGAATGGAACCTCTCCGGTGGTCGTTCGAGGCTGCCCAGGAACATAGTGAGCACGAACGTCTGGCCTCTGCTCCCACAGCCGAAGAGCCAGGAGGGAAATCTGGTGCTGGGAATGTTCAGCACACAGTCAGCTTTGCAACGGTGCCACCATCATTGCTGTCGCTCCTCGATTTCATACCTAAAAGTCCATTTGAATGGAACCTCTCTGGTGGTCGTTCGAGGCTGCCCAGGAACATAGTGAGTAGAGCACGAACGTCTGGCCTCTGCTCCCACAGCCGAAGAGCCAGGAGGGAAATCTGGTGCTGGGAATGTTCAGCACACAGTCAGCTTTGCAACGGTGCCACCATCATTGCTGTCGCTCCTCGATTTCATACCTAAAAGTCCATTTGAATGGAACCTCTCCGGTGGTCCTTCGAGGCTGCCCAGGAACATAGTGAGTAGAGCACGAACGTCTGGCCTCTGCTCCCACAGCCGAAGAGCCAGGAGGGAAATCTGGTGCTGGGAATGTTCAGCACACAGTCAGCTTTGCAACGGTGCCACCATCATTGCTGTCGCTCCTCGATTTCATACCTAAAAGTCCATTTGAATGGAACATCTCTGGTGGTCGGTCGAGGCTGCCCAGGAGCATAGTGAGTAGAGCACGAACGTCTGGCCTCTGCTCCCACAGCCGAAGAGCCAGGAGGGAAATCTGGTGCTGGGAATGTTCAGCACACAGTCAGCTTTGCAACGGTGCCACCATCATTGCTGTCGCTCCTCGATTTCATACCTAAATTCCATTTGAATGGAACCTCTCCGGTGGTCCTTCGAGGCTGCCCAGGAACATAGTGAGTAGAGCACGAACGTCTGGCCTCTGCTCCCACAGCCGAAGAGCCAGGAGGGAAATCTGGTGCTGGGAATGTTCAGCACACAGTCAGCTTTGCAACGGTGCCACCATCATTGCTGTCGCTCCTCGATTTCATACCTAAAAGTCCATTTGAATGGAACCTCTCCGGTGGTCGGTCGAGGCTGCCCAGGAACATAGTGAGTAGAGCACGAACGTCTGGCCTCTGCTCCCACAGCCGAAGAGCCAGAAGGGAAATCTGGTGCTGGGAATGTTCAGCACACAGTCAGCTTTGCAACGGTGCCACCATCATTGCTGTCGCTCCTCGATTTCATACCTAAAAGTCCATTTGAATGGAACCTCTCCGGTGGTCGGTCGAGGCTGCCCAGCAGCACAGTGAGTAGAGCACGAACGTCTGGCCTCTGCTCCCACAGCCGAAGAGCCAGGAGGGAAATCTGGTGCTGGGAATGTTCAGCACACAGTCAGCTTTGCAACGGTGCCACCATCATTGCTGTCGCTCCTCGATTTCATACCTAAAAGTCCATTTGAATGGAACCTCTCCGGTGGTCCGTCGAGGCTGCCCAGGAACATAGTGAGTAGAGCACGAACGTCTGGCCTCTGCTCCCACAGCCGAAGAGCCAGGAGGGAAATCTGGTGCTGGGAATGTTCAGCACACAGTCAGCTTTGCAACGGTGCCACCATCATTGCTGTCGCTCCTCGATTTCATACCTAAAAGTCCATTTGAATGGAACCTCTCCGGTGGTCCTTCGAGGCTGCCCAGGAACATAGTGAGTAGAGCACGAACGTCTGGCCTCTGCTCCCACAGCCGAAGAGGCAGGAGGGAAATCTGGTGCTGGGAATGTTCAGCACACAGTCAGCTTTGCAACGGTGCCACCATCATTGCTGTCGCTCCTCGATTTCATACCTAAAAGTCCATTTGAATGGAACCTCTCCGGTGGTCCTTCGAGGCTGCCCAGGAACATAGTGAGTAGAGCACGAACGTCTGGCCTCTGCTCCCACAGCCGAAGAGCCAGGAGGGAAATCTGGTGCTGGGAATGTTCAGCACACAGTCAGCTTTGCAACGGTGCCACCATCATTGCTGTCGCTCCTCGATTTCATACCTAAAAGTCCATTTGAATGGAACCTCTCCGGTGGTCGTTCGAGGCTGCCCAGGAACATAGTGAGTAGAGCACTAACGTCTGGCCTCTGCTCCCACAGCCGAAGACCCAGGAGGGAAATCTGGTGCTGGGAATGTTCAGCACACAGTCAGCTTTGCAACGGTGCCACCATCATTGCTGTCGCTCCTCGATTTCATACCTAAAAGTCCATTTGAATGGAACCTCTCCGGTGGTCCTTCGAGGCTGCCCAGGAACATAGTGAGTAGAGCACGAACGTCTGGCCTCTGCTCCCACAGCCGAAGAGCCAGGAGGGAAATCTGGTGCTGGGAATGTTCAGCACACAGTCAGCTTTGCAACGGTGCCACCATCATTGCTGTCGCTCCTCGATTTCATACCTAAAAGTCCATTTGAATGGAACATCTCTGGTGGTCGTTCGAGGCTGCCCAGGAACATAGTGAGTAGAACACGAACGTCTGGCCTCTGCTCCCACAGCCGAAGAGCCAGGAGGGAAATCTGGTGCTGGGAATGTTCAGCACACAGTCAGCTTTGCAACGGTGCCACCATCATTGCTGTCGCTCCTTGATTTCATACCTAAAAGTCCATTTGAATGGAACATCTCTGGTGGTCGGTCGAGGCTGCCCAGCAGCACAGTGAGTAGAGCACGAACGTCTGGCCTCTGCTCCCAGAGCCGAAGAGCCAGGAGGGAAATCTGGTGCTGGGAATGTTCAGCACACAGTCAGCTTTGCAACGGTGCCACCATCATTGCTGTCGCTCCTCGATTTCATACCTAAAGGTCCATTTGAATGGAACCTCTCCGGTGGTCGGTTGAGTGCGCCCAGGAACATAGTGAGTAGAGCATGAACGTCTGGCCTCTGCTCCCACAGCCGAAGAGCCAGGAGGGAAATCTGGTGCTGGGAATGTTCAGCACACAGTCAGCTTTGCAACGGTGCCACCATCATTGCTGTCGCTCCTCGATTTCATACCTAAAAGTCCATTTGAATGGAAATTCTCTGGTGGTTGGTCGAGGCTGCCCAGCAGCACAGTGAGTAGAGCACGAACGTCTGGCCTCTGCTCCCACAGCCGAAGAGCCAGGAGGGAAATCTGGTGCTGGGAATGTTCAGCACACAGTCAGCTTTGCAACGGTGCCACCATCATTGCTGTCGCTCCTCGATTTCATACCTAAAAGTCCATTTGAATGGAACCTCTCCGGTGGTCCTTCGAGGCTGCCCAGGAACATAGTGAGTAGAGCACGAACGTCTGGCCTCTGCTCCCACAGCCGAAGAGCCAGGAGGGAAATCTGGTGCTGGGAATGTTCAGCACACAGTCAGCTTTGCAACGGTGCCACCATCATTGCTGTCGCTCCTCGATTTCATACCTAAAAGTCCATTTGAATGGAACCTCTCTGGTGGTCCTTCGAGGCTGCCCAGGAACATAGTGAGTAGAGCACGAACGTCTGGCCTCTGCTCCCACAGCCGAAGAGCCAGGAGGGAAATCTGGTGCTGGGAATGTTCAGCACACAGTCAGCTTTGCAACGGTGCCACCATCATTGCTGTCGCTCCTCGATTTCATACCTAAAAGTCCATTTGAATGGAACATCTCCGGTGGTCCTTCGAGGCTGCCCAGGAACATAGTGAGTAGAGCACGAACGTCTGGCCTCTGCTCCCACAGCTGAAGAGCCAGGAGGGAAATCTGGTGCTGGGAATGTTCAGCACACAGTCAGCTTTGCAACGGTGCCACCATCATTGCTGTCGCTCCTCGATTTCATACCTAAAAGTTCATTTGAATGGAACATCTCTGGTGTTGGGTCGAGGCTGCCCAGGAACATAGTGAGTAGAGCACGAACGTCTGGCCTCTGCTCCCACAGCCGAAGAGCCAGGAGGGAAATCTGGTGCTGGGAATGTTCAGCACACAGTCAGCTTTGCAACGGTGCCACCATCATTGCTGTCGCTCCTTGATTTCATACCTAAAAGTCCATTTGAATGGAGCAGCTCTGGTGGTCGGTCGAGGCTGCCCAGCAGCACAGTGAGTAGAGCATGAACGTCTGGCCTCTGCGCCCAGAGCTGAAGAGCCAGGAGGGAAATATGGTGCTTTGAATGTTCAGCACACAGTCAGCTTTGCAACGGTGCTACCATCATTGCTGTCGCTCGTCGATTGCATACCTAAAGGTCCATTTGAATGGAACATCTCCAGTTGTCGGTTGCGTGCGCCCAGGAACATAGTGAGTAGAGCGTGAACGTCTGGCCTCTGCTCCCACAGCCGAGGAGCCAGGAGTGAAATCTGGTGCTGGGAATGTTCAGCACACAGTCAGCTTTGCAACAGTGCCACCATCATTGCTGTCGCTCCTCGATTTCATACCTAAAAGTCCATTTGAATGGAAATTCTCTGGTGCTTGGTCGAGGCTGCACAGCAGCACAGCGAGTAGAGCACGAATGTCTGGCCTCTGCTCCCACAGCCGAAGAGCCAGGAGGCCAATCTGGTGCTGGGAATGTTCAGCACACAGTCAGCTTTGCAACGTTGCCACCATCATTGCATATTACCTTCACCCCCACCACCCCCTCCTCCCTCTCCTCCATCTGCTCCTGTTCCCGCAACTGGACCGTCTGATTCTCCTCAACCCTCCCCCCCTCTGTCCTCTAATGCCACGGAGCCGTTCCCCGGAGCCCTTTCGGACCTCGCGGAGGCTATGGCAAAACAGAGACGGGAGGCTTGGGCTGCTTTGGCACGCCATGGGGTTGAAAATGGAGACAGCGTCCTTGCCGAGGAAGCACAGGATCATGTCACTACTTCTATGGCTTTTCCTGTTATCTTTCACCCACGACCCGGTGGCGGCTTTAGAGCCAATGTTACTCAAATTGATTGGAAGTTATTGGCACAACTTCGGGCCACGGTTGCTCAATTTGGGGTTACTAGTGAACCAGCAAAACAAATGCTTGATTACCTATTCAATTCAATGATTCTTCTGCCTGTAGATATCAAAGGAATTGCCCGGTTAATTTATACCCCTCATCCAAAACTAACCTTTGATTCACGTTGGGGGGAAGAAGCTGCCGCTTCATTAGCATTGCCCCGCCCCCAAGGAGATCCCCTCTTTGGAATCACAATGAATGAATTATTGGGAAACGGTGATCATACTAGAACAGACACCCAGGCTGCTATGGGAGTAGAAAAACTGCGGGAAGTAATGCGGGTAGCAAAAAAGGCAATGGATAAAATCCGGGAGCCTGGGGGACCCCCTATGTATATGAACATTAAGCAAGGACGAGAGGAACCCCTTGGGTCATTTGTTGACAAATTGATACAAGCCCTCTCCAAAGCTGGTGTTGCAGAGCACACGCAGAATGCCCTCCTGAAACAGTGCATTATACAGAATGGTAATCAGGTCACACGCTCTCTTATTGCTGCCGCCCCTGGCAACTGGGAAATTCAAGACCTTTTAGACAAGGCAAACACCCTCCCCTCAGGTAGTCAAATTTTTATAATAGAGGCCCTTGACAAAATCGGCAATAAAATTAGCGAAAGTCTTAATACCCAATCTCAAGCTCAAATTCAAGCGCAAAGCCAAGTTCTGGCAGCCCTTGCACCTCTCCAGGTGGCAGTCGCACAAACTCGCCCTGCAGCCCCAGCAACCCGACTGAAATGTTTTTCCTAATGATCTCCTTGACATTCTCCGACCCTTACTAAAAGGAACCGACCCAGCCACGCCCGTAACTCTCTCTCAAACACAGCTACAAGCCTTTCACGAAATCATGCATTGTGTCACAAGTGGTTTTGTCTCCCGTCGTGATCCTACTCTCCCTCTAGATCTAATCATATGGAACTCGGAGAACCATCTCTTAGCAGCAATTGCCCAATTAAAGAAAACGGGGGACAAGACTCAGGACACCTTGGTTATTGAATGGCTAACACCACAATTACAACAGCGAAAGTCAATTACAAAGAAATTGGAGCGATTAGCGGCCCTGATACGTAAAGGCCGACTACGAACTGTTGAAATTAGTGGAAAAGAGCCTGAGACCATTTATTTACCCATGGACCATTCTGATTTAGATTGGTTTCTCTTAAACGATAATGACTTAGCCCTTGCCTTGCTAAACGCCCCTTGTAAAGTGCTCACATCAAAAAACAAGCCTAGCACATTAGCATGGCTCGGTCAATGGCAGTGGATTGTTAAACCCCTCAGAAGTGAATCGCCCATTCCGGAAGCCATTACAGTTTTTACAGACGCAGGGAAGAGGTCCCGAAGAGCAGCAGCTACATGGAAACAGGGAAAAACTTGGTGTCATCATATTCTCAACGCGACACCTGAAGACAATCTTCAAACCCTTGAACTTTTGGCTGTTATTTGGACTCTTCATGCGTTCCAACAACCCCTTAATGTTATTTCCGATTCCCTATATGTAGTGACAGTAACCTCTCGTGTCGAAGATGCTGCTATCAAAGATGTTACTAATCCTAGACTTGGGGAACTCTTTTTATCCCTCAGAAGGGTGATACATGCCAGAGCACATCCCTATTCTGTGCTCCACATTAGAAGTCATAAGTGGGATGTGGGGCTAGGGGAAGGAAACGCAAGGGCTGATAAGTTGGTGGCTATACAACAGCCAGCAGTCATACCTCGCAGTATCGCTGCTAAAGAAAGCCATAATATTTTTCACCAAAATGCTAAAGGATTAGCTAAAGAATTTGATATTCCCATAAATGAAGCTCGTGCCATCATTAGAACGTGTTCTGTCTGTAGCTACCCTCAAGGAGGAGTAGGCTTAAGCATGGGAGTTAACCCTAAAGGACTAGACTCTAATCAAATTTGGCAAATGGATGTTACTCATATACCCCATTTTGGAAAGCTAAAATATGTTCATGTCACTATTGATACATATAGTCATTATATTTGGGCAACTGCTCAGACAGGTGAAAAGGCCATACATGTCGAAAAACACTTAAATAGCTGTATAGCTGTAATGGGAATCCCCAAGGAAATCAAAACTGACAATGGTCCAGCGTACATTAGTGAACGCGTACAAAGATATATGTTATTTTGGGGAATCAAGCATACTAAAGGTATTCCCCACAACCCTACTGGTCAGGCAATAGTAGAAAGGGCGAATAACACACTTAAAACATACGTTGCTAAGTATACGGATCTTTCAAGCCCTACAGAAAAATTATTACGTACTTTATTTGTGTTAAATCACCTCTGTATATTTGGAGAGGAAAAACTGCCTCCAGTTATTAAGCATTTTCAAAAAGAGCCAACCCCTATGCCGCCTATTTATGTTCGATACAAAGACCCAGCAACAGGATTATGGCAACCCCCAGCTCCAGTATTATATTGGGGGAGGGGTTATGTTTGTGTTTCTGCCCCAACAGGACCTAGGTGGATCCCTGCCCGGTGGACCCGAGCAACTCAACCGAATGAACAGTCCAGAACTCCGTCGTCATCATCGTCTACAACTGATACTGCGGCCGTTACTGGAACCGATTGAAAAGCGCTTTGGAGTTCGTCTATCCTATTCGACACAAGAGGAGGCAGAGCTTCACCTGTTTTGGGAACTTCACAGAGTACTAGATCGGACTCTGTCCCCCGTCGTTATTGCTTAGGGTGTTTACAAGAACATCATGCTTGGATAAAAATTAAATGTGCAGGTTGTCATCAGAAAGTTTGGGTATCCCAAGGACAACTGCAGGCACATGGTTGTTGTGTGAACTGTGCCTGGGCCCCTTATGTTAATAATAATCCATATAGAGCATTGTTGGCTGAGGCGGGAATAACTTTTCCCTTAAATGCTCCATTAACATATTCGCTGGTTGAAAATCGTGAGGATTTGAATCTGAGATATTTAAAGTGGCGAGTGGAGAGTATTCTTTGCCAGATTTTTACGGCATTTTACACAGTATTTTTGGAAATTAAGTGTGGCAAAGATGTGGGTATCCCAAGTATGTGGCAGGTTAAACCTGAGGATTGGGATCGTACTTGCCGCCGTTTTCGGCCTCAGCAAAGGAACTTGGGACACTCTAAACAAAATAGAAAAGCGAAAAAACATATGGGTAACTTGGGCTGAACAAGTTAATCAAAGTAGTATATGTCTTGCTTTAGCTACAGCTTCTGATCCCTTTAGAACGTGCTTAGTAGGTGTACCGATGCCAAATATAAACTACACACTTTTTAAATTTAATATGTACAAAAATGTCTCCGACATTCAGGAATTTAACATATTAGGCTCAGCACCAGCACAAAATTGTGTTAAATTTAACCCTCATCATGATCAAGATAACCCAATAAATGTTTCCTCTCACAGACCCTATAATGAGACCGCTTATTGCCAGAGCATTACCGAGAAAACCGTTATAACCTCCAACACAGTCTATCTCCCTGGAGGACAATTTCTTATTTGCGGTGACAGAGCTTGGCAAGGAATTCCCAGGAGCCCGGTAGGAGGACCCTGTTATATAGGCCATCTGACGATGTTTGCACCTGACATAATGACAGTTCTTAACACCAATCGTACTCATGTACGTCGTAAAAGAGCAACCACTCAATTAAACTCAGAGTGTCAAGATACTGTCACACTTTGGGATCATCCAGAAGTTGTTTTAGCCAGCCTTTTTGCTCCTGGTGTAGCATCTGCCCAAGCTCTCACGCAATTAAGAAAGTTAGCTTGCTGGACAGGGAAACAAATAAACATCACAACAAAAATTTTGTCAGAATTAGCTATGGACGTAGATGGAGTCCGACACGCAATCCTTCAAAATCGAGCTGCCATAGATTTTTTACTCCTCGCACAAGGTCATGGGTGTGATGAGTTTGAAGGCATGTGCTGCATGAATCTATCGGATCACTCTAACTCCATTCACAAGCAATTAGCACAGTTGAAAGATAATATGCGAAAGTTACAGGAAACAAGTGATCCTTTTACAAATTGGTTAGCATCTTTTGGGTTATCCTCCTGGCTTATCTCCTTAATAGAGAAAATTGTTTTGGTAGTGGTCATAATATTGTTAGCAATTTTGCTTTTACCATGTATCATGCAATGCTTGCAAAGAATGATAACGAATGCTTTTGATCGCAAGATGGCTATGTTGACTATTAAAGAAAACGGGGGAAGTGTAGAGAGCTTGACATGAGAATGGCTAAGCAGAAGAGGCCACGATACCATACAGTTGGTAGAAATGTAGGCCTCAAAGGTACTGCAGTCTTGTGGTTAATGTTTGCCTCAGGTTGCTTAAGAGACAGGACATACATCTTGCTGAAACAGCACAACGGTAATGCTTGAGCAAGCTGGAACATGTTGAGCAAGTTGAGACATGTAGAAACAAGAAGTGGTTTGTGGGTTTTGTTACTTGGAAAATTTTGTGTTAAACATAGCGTAACCAATAATCTCGCTGTATCCTAGCAAATAATGTGTCTAACTCTGTAGATTATAAAAGTTGCTGTGTTTTGCTTAATAAACGAGACTTGCTGACCATGAGAGCATGAGGCTTGTCTCCCGCGACTCCAACAGGGAATGTTCAGCACACAGTCAGCTTTGCAACGGTGGGACCATCATTGCTGTCGCTCCTCGATTTCATACCTAAAAGTCCATTTGAATGGAACCTCTCCGGTAGTACTACGAGGATGCCCAGGAACATAGGGAGTAGAGCACGAACGTCTGGCTTCTGCTCCCACAGCCGAAGAGCCAGGAGGGAAAGCTGGTGCTGGGAATGTTCAGCACACAGTCAGCTTTGCAATGGTGCCACCATCATTGCTGTCGCTCCACGATTTCATACCTAAAAGTCCATTTGAATGAAACCCCTCTGGTAGTCTATCGAGGCTGCCCAGGAGCACAGTGAGTAGCGCACGAACGTCTGGCCTCTGCTCCCAGAGCTGAAGAGCCCCGTGGGAAACCTCGTGCTGGGAATCTTCAGGACACAGTCAGCTTTCCAACGGTGCCACCATCATTGCTGTCGCTCCTCGATTTCATGCCTAAAAGTCCATATCAATGGAACCTCTCCGGTTGTCGGTGGAGTGCTCCCAGGAACATAGTGAGTAGAGCATAATATTCTGGCCTCTGCTCCCACAGCCGAAGAGCCAGGAGGGAAAGCTGGTGCTGGGAATGTTCAGCACACAGTCAGCTTTGCAACGGTGCCACCATCATTGCTGTCGCTCCTCGATTTCATACCTAAAAGTCCATTTGAATGGAACCTCTCCGGTGGTACTTCGAGGATGCTCAGGAACATAGCAAGTAGAGCACTATCGTCTCGGCTCTGCTCCCACAGCCGAAGAGCCACGAGGGAACTCTGTTGCTGGGAATGTTCAGCACGCAGTCAGCTTTTCAGCGGTGCCACCATCATTGCTGTCGCTCCTCGATTTCATACCTAAAACTCCATTTGAATGGAACCTCTACGGTGGTCCTTCGAGGCTGCCCAGGAATTTAGAGAGTAGAGCAAGAACGCCTGGCCTCTGATCCCCCAGCCGAAGAAGTAGGAGGGAAATCTGGTG
>NW_026900849.1:0-2356 GCF_033783945.1 Neopsephotus bourkii
GGTAGTGAGAGTACCGCGTACTGAGAGCACCGGTTACTGAGAGCACGGGGTACGGAGAGCACCGTGTACTGATAGCACCGGGTACAGAGAGCACCAGGTACTGAGAGTACCGCGTAATGAGAGCACCGCGTACGGAGATCACCGGGTACTGAGAGCACCGGGTAAGGAGAGCACCGCGTACTGAGAGCACAGTGTAGTGAGAGCACTGGGTACTGAGAGCACAGGGCAGGAGAGCACCAGGTACTGAGAGCAGCGGGTAAGGAGTGCACCGCGTACTGAGAACACTGGCTACTGAGAGCACCAGGTACTGAGACCACTGGGTACTAAGAGCACTTTGTACTAAGAGCACCGTGTACTTAGAGCACCGCGTACTGAGAGCACCGGGTACTGAACGCAGTGTGTACTGAGAGCAGTGTGTACGATGAGCCCCGGGTGCTGAGAGCACCGGGTACTGGGAGCACTGGGTACTGAGAGTATCTGGCACTGAGAGCACTGGGTATTGAGAGCAAGGGGTACGGAGAGCACCGGGTACTGAGAGCACTGGGTACTGAGAGCACCGCGTACTGAGAGCACTGGGAACTGATAGCAGTGGGTACTGAGAGCACTGCCTACTGAGAGCACCGGGTACTGGGAGCACAGCGTACCGAGAGCACAGGGTAGTGAGAGCACTGGGTACTGAGAGTACCGGGTACTGAGAGCACCGTATACTGAGAGCACCGGGTACTGAGAGCACTGGGTACTGAGAGCACCGTGTACTGAGAGCACTGTGTACTGAGAACAGCAGGTACTGGGAGCACGTGGTACTGAGAGCACTGGGTACTAAGAGCACTGGGTACTGAGAGCACCACGTACTGAGAGCACCGCATACCGAGAGCACAGGGTAGTAAGAGCACAGGGTACTGAGAGTACCGGGTACTGAGAGCAGCGCATACTGAGAGCACCGGGTACAGAGAGCACCGGCTACTGACAGCACTGGGTACTGAGACTACCGCGTACTGAGAGCACCGGTTACTGAGAGCACTGCATACTGAGAGTACCGGATACTGAGAGCACCAGGTACTGAGAGCACTGGGTACGGAGAGTACAGCGTACGGAGAGCACCAGGTACTGAGAGCAGCGGGTAAGGAGGGCACTGCGTACTGAGAGCACTGGCTACTGAGAGCACCGGTTACTGAGAGCACTGGGTACTAAGAGCACTGGGTACTAAGAGTACCGGGTACTGAGAGCACCGGATACTGAGAGCACCGCATACTGAGAGCACTGGGTACTGAGAGCACCGCGTACTGAGAGCACCACGTACTGAGAGCACCGGGTCCTGAGAGCACTGCGTACTGAGAGCACCGCGTACTGAGAGCACCGCGTACTGAGAGCACTGGGTACTGAGAGCACCGGGTACTGAGAGTCCTGGATACTGAGAGCACCATGTACTGAGAGCACCGGGTACGTAGAGCACCGGGAACTAGGAGTACTGTGTACTGAGAGCAGCTGGCACTGAGAGCACGGTGTACTGAGAGCACTGCTTGCTGAGAGCACCGGGTACTGAGAGCACCGGGTACTGAGAGCACTGGGTACTGAGAGCACTGGGAATTGAGAGCACTGGGCACTGAGAGCACTGGGTACTGAGAGCACCGCGTACTGAGAGCACCAGGCACTGAGAGCACTGGGTACTGAGAGCACCACGTACTGAGAGCACCGGGTACTGAGAGCACTTTGTACTCAGAGCACCGCGTACTGAGACCACTGGGTATGGAGAGCACCGGGTACTGAGAGCACCGCGTATTGAGAGCACCGGGTACTGAGAGCAGTAGGTATTAAGAGCACCGGGTACTGAGAGAACCGCGTACTGAGGGCACTGGGAACTGAGAGCACCGGGTACTGAGAGCACCGGGTAAGAAGAGCACCGCGTACTGAGAGCACTGGGTACTGAGAGCACCTTGTACTGATAGCAGTGGGTAACGAGAGCACTGGGTACTGAGAGCACCGCGTACTGAGAGCACCGGGTACTGAGAGCACTGGCTACTGAGAGCAATGGGTACTAAGAGCACCGGGTTCTGAGGGCACCGCGTATTGAGAGCACGGGGTACTGAGAGCACTGGGTACTGAGAGCACCAGGTACTGAGAGCAGCGGGTAACGAGTGCACCGCGTACTGAGAACACTGGCTACTGAGAGCACCAGGTACTGAGACCACAGGGTACTAAGAGCACTTTGTACTAAGAGCACCGTGTACTTAGAGCACTGCGTACTGAGAGCACCGGGTACTGAAGGCACTGTGTACTGAGAGCAGTGTGTACGATGAGCCCCGGGTGCTGAGAGCACCGGGTACTGGGAGCACTGGGTACTGAGAGCACCGCGTAC
>NW_026900850.1:0-2334 GCF_033783945.1 Neopsephotus bourkii
AACCACGACAGTATCCTGAGCCCAAACATACATTTGAACTGCATTATCAGCTGTACCCCTTACCCATGACTAGCACAAGTTTAGAACCTAGTATGGCTATATTTTGGAAGTGCATTGCCTTTTTTCCATGTTCTAACATAAAATAAAAGATGGATTTCTTGGATACATTTCCAGCCATGCTATGAGGTATACATAAACTACTACACAGCTGTCACCTGCAATTTTATATGAAACTATTTGAGAATTTTTGATGTAGCTCTTTTTCCTATTTTGTGCCCACTAAAGTATCTCCTGGGTGGTAGATAACAAGCTTCTAAACTAATAAATAGTTTAAATAGTTGTCATTTAAAACAGACAGCTTGGTAGAAAGGTTTCATAGCTCACAGCTTTGCAGAGCCATAACAGGAAACTTTGCATCATTAGAAAAAGATTGCCAGGTTACTTTCAGACACGTATGTAGCTATTTCTGAGCATAAATGACTACTGATAGACAGTAACTAGCATTCACAAAAGGGGCAAGTTTTCTGGCATTTCTTTAAAAGAGCTCTTACTCTTATCTATAAACTTTCACCCATGAAATCTAAGATGCCTCTCTTTAATAGGTGGGAAAAAAGAAAGGAAAAATACCAATATATCTAACAAACTACCTACAATACTCCTAAACTAATGCATTTCATACAAAAATTATCCACAGAGACCTTCACAATAGAATATGACTTCTTTGCTTGTAAATTAGGCAACCACTTTAACCACAATCCAGTAAATGTCATGTGTTTCTCCATTTCCCTCAGAGACACAAATGATGGGAATATAGAAGCTTTTCACCATAGGAACTGTGATGGTTGCCTAATCTTATGTGGTCACATCAAATAAGTACCACTAAAATTTTTAGGCTACATTAATCTCTTGAGGTGACATTTCATGGAAAACTTTTCTATGGAGTTGCAAAACAAGTATGGTTATCTTTCATATTTCTCTTGTAGAAAGCTAAATTCCTTAGTATCATAAAGGTCATCTTAACTTATCACTCAGGCCACTGCATAGAGTCTGATTTATTGTATTTGGCCTCAACTCTTCTGGCACGGGTTCTGAAATGGTACTCCTGAGATACCACTCCTTTCATCCATATTATCCAAGTTGATTTAACTCAGAATACCAGACCTAGGAAACTCTGGTGGGAATCAGCTTGTTGGTGCCAGTTAATACAGCAGATATATGGAGGGTGCAATGGCTGGGGTATGCCCACTTTGCCTAGTTTTCACACTCATACGTCAATTTGCTTTTACAAAATGCACCTCCAAGAAAACAGGAAGTACTAGCAAGCAGCACAACTGGATTCAAATCAATCCTCAAACATCTAGCAGCTAGATTCATATGTAAACACACATATATAATAAACAAACAAACAAATAAATAAATATCAACTAGTCTTTGCTTTAATTTCACAGTCAGGAACTGCAAATGACCATGACTGCAAATTGAAAGTAGCCTCTTTAATATTACAGAAAGAAATAGTATTAAGCCTTATTTCTTGATATATATGCTGTAGTCACCATGAAAAAAACAAATGATTCTGTGGGTTGGATTAGATCCTTGAATAGTTTAAGTCATGGACAGTATAGAGATTGCTTTCCCGTGTACCAGCCAACTGCACAAAGCCCGGGAAAGGTATTCGTTCAGAAACAGTTGCTGTCGTGGTTTAAAACCAGTCAGGTAGCTCATTCACTCATTCCCCCCACTTCTTGCCCTCTCCCTACTCCCAGAGGGATACAGAGGAGAATCGAAAAGAATGCATCTCCCATGGGTTGAGATAAGAACAGTTTAGTAACTAAGGTATAACACAAATCACTACTGCTACCAACAATAATAATAACGATAAAGGAAATAATAAGGGAAGAGAATACAACACCTCACTACCAGCCGACCGATAACTCACCCCCCCGACCAATCGAGCACCGACCGATACCTAGTCCAACCCCACAGTGCCCTATCCCTTCCGGGTTACATGCTGGGCATGACGTGCTGTGGTATGGAATACTTCTTTGGTCATTTTGGGTCAGGTGTCCTGTCTCTGCTTCCTCCTGGCTTCCCCTCCTCTCTGGCAGAGCATGAGGTTCACAAAGTCCTTGGCCAGACCAAACATTTGAGTGTTATCACCTCTGTTCCCAGGCTGAAAATCAAAACCACAGCACTGCATCAGCTACTAAGAAGGAGAAAAATGGCTGCTACTGCTGAACCCAGGACAGTTGTCAGCAAGCCCTTCCACCCTGGAAACTGTTTCTGCTGCAGAGCAAGATAGTGGATTGTTAATCTTTTGATGCTACAATAAAGCTG
>NW_026900851.1:0-5000 GCF_033783945.1 Neopsephotus bourkii
AAGCGCATGGTGGTTCCGGCTGCACTCAAGATCATCCGCTTGAAGCCCACCCGCAAGGTAAAGCTTGGGGGGGGGCAGGGTTTTGGGGACCCCCCCATGGTTTTGGGGACCCCTGTTTTTTGTGCCCCCCCCTCCCATGGTTTCGGGTCCCCCCCCATAGTTTTGGTTCCCCCCCCCCATGGTTTTCGGTTCTCCCCCCCCATAGTTTTGGGTGTCCTATCCCCATGGTTTTGGGGACCCCTGTTTTTTGTGTCCCCTCCCATGGTTTCGGGTCCCCCCCCATGGTTTCGGATTCCCCCCCCCCATGGTTTTGGGGAACCCCCATAGTTTTGGTTCCCCCCCATGGTTTTGGGGATCCCTGTTTTTTGTGTCCCCCCCATAGTTTCAGCCCCCCTCTATTGTTTTGGGTCCCCCCTGATGGTTTTCGCTGACCCCCGGTGTTGGGCCCCCCCATACTTTTGGGTCCCATCTCCCCCATGGTTTTGGGACCCCTGCCCCATGATTTTCAGGTCCCCCCCCATGGTTTCTGGTTCCCACCCCCCCGGTTTTGGGGCCCCCCCATGGTTTTCTCGTCACCCCCCCCGGTGTTGGGCCCCCCCCATACTTTTGGGTCCCATCTCCCCCATGGTTTTGGGACCCCTGCCCCATGATTTTCAGGTCCCCCCCCATGGTTTCTGGTTCCCCCCCCCGGTTTTGGGGCCCCCCATGGTTTTCTCGTCACCCCCCCCCGGTGTTGGGCCCCCCCCATAGTTTGGGGTCCCATCCCCCCCATGGTTTTTGGTTCCCCTCCCCCATGGTTTCTGGTTCCCACCCCCCCGGTTTTGGGCCCCCCCCCATGGTTTTGGGGTCCCTTTTAACCCCCCCCCCCCCCCCAGTTTGCCTACCTGGGCCGCCTGGCGCACGAGGTGGGCTGGAAGTACCAGGCGGTGACGGCGGCGCTGGAGGAGAAGAGGAAGGAGAAGGCGAAGCTGCGCTACAACAGGAAGAAGAAACTGATGGTAACGGGGGGGGACCCCAAAAATGGGGGGGGGGGGGCACAAAAATGGGGGGAACCAAAATAATGGGGGGGGGAATGGGGGTGGGAACAAAAATATGGGGGTCCCCCCTTTAAGAGGGACCCCCCCATAAGGACCCCGTTTAAGGGGGGTGCCCCCCATAAGGACCCCTTTAAAGTGGGACTGCCCCTCCCGTAAGGACCCCCTTTAAGGGTGAGCCCCCCAATAAGGACCCCCTTTAAGAGGGACCCGCCTTTCCATAAGGACCCCTTTTAAGGGGACCCCCCATAAGGACCCCCTTTAAGGGTGACCTCCCCAGGGACCCTCTTTAAGGGTGAACCCCCCAAGGACCCCCTTAAAGGGGGTCCCCTCTTCCCATAAGGATCCCCTTTAAGAGGGATTCCCCCCCCAAGGACCCCCTTAAAGGGGACCTCCCCTTCCCATAAGGACCCCTTTTAAGGGTGGGCCCCCCCCCATAAGGACCCCCTTTAAGGGTGGACCCCCCATAAGGACCCCCTTTAAGGGTGACCCCCCCCATAAGGACCCCCTTTAAGAGGGCCCCCCCCATAAGGACCCCCTTTAAGGCCCCCCCTTTGGTTGCAGAGCCTGCGCCGCCGGGCCGAGCGCAACGTGGAGGCCAAGACGGCTCCGTTCACGGCGGTGCTGCGGCAGCACGGGCTGCTGCTGTGAATAAAGGCACTGGTTTGGACTGGTTTGAACTGGTGTGGAGTCATTGGGGCTGGGTTGGACTGGGATGGACTGGTTTAAACTGGGTTGGACTGGTTTGGACTCAGTGCGGGTGGTTTGGACTGGTGTGAACTGGTGTGGAGTCATGGGGGTTGGGTTGGAGTGGGTTGGAGTGGTTTAAACTGGGTTGGACTAGGTTGGAGTCACTGGGGCTGGTTTGGAGTGGTTTGGACTGGGTTGGACTAGGTTGGGTTGGTTTGGAGTGGTTTAAACTGGGTTGGACCGGGTTGGGTTGGTTTGGAGTGGTTTAAACTGGGTTGGAGTCATTGGGGCTGGTTTGGAGTGGTTTAAACTGGGTTGGACTGGGTTGGAGTCATTGGGCTGGTTTGGAGTGGTTTAAACTGGGTTGGACTGGTGTGAACTGGGTTGGAGTCATTTGGGCTGGTTTGGAGTGGTTTGGACTGGCTTGGACTGGTTGGACTCAGTGGGGGTGGTTTGGAGTGGTTTGGACTGGGTGGGGGTGGAGTGGTGTGAACTGGGTTGGACTGGGTTGGAGTCATTGGGGCTGGTTTGGACTGGTTTAAACTGGGTTGTACTCGGTTGGTTTGGAGTGGTTTGGACTGGGTTGGACTCAATTGGGGCTGGTTTGGAGTGGTTTGAACTGGGTTGGAATCATTTGGGTTGGTTTGGAGTGGTTTTAACTGGTTTGGGCTGGTTTGAACTGGTGTGAATTGATTTCAACTGGTTTGAAGTGGAGTGAACTTGGGGTTGGACTGGTGTGAACTGGTTTGGACTCATTGGGGCTGGTTTGGAATGGCTTGGACTGGTGTGAACTGGGTTGGAATGGTTTATACAATCAGAATAGTTAGGAATGGAAAGAACCTTAAGATCATCCAGTTCCAATCCCCAGTTTCAACTGGTTTGGATTGGTTTGAAGTGATTAAAACTGGTTTGCACTGGTTTGAACTGGTTTGCACTGGTTCAGTGATATCCCCCATTGAAACACCCTGCATGTGGCTGCTCCAAAGCAGCTTGGACCCCAAGCCCCATGCACGGAATCCTGGACATGGGGTGCCCCAATGGGGCCCAAAACCACCCCCCCCCTTTGACCACTTATGGGGCTCATGGGGTGTGGGGGGGGGGTTGGCTCCAGATTCACCCCAGCGTTTTGGGGCTGAAAAGGGCGGATTTGGGGGTCAAAAATGGTGAAATCCTTTACAATGGGGCCCACAATGAGCCTCAATGCTGGGGTTTGGGGGGGACCCAACGGCCGCGTCCGTCCCCATCCCGTCCCCCCCTTTTACCGGTTGAGTTGGTTCAGTCCGGACCAAGTGAATGGGGGGGGGGGTTACAGGGACTTAGGACCCAAAACCCTCAGAATCCAGCCCAAAAAGCGAGCCCAAGGCACGGGGAGCGCCAATGGGGGTCCCGCAAAAGGGAAGCGGCGCTCGCCCGAACAGGGACTTGAACCCTGGACCCTCAGATTAAAAGTCTGATGCTCTGCCGACTGAGCTATCCGGGCTCCTATTGGAGCCCCATCGCTGCCGCCTCAAGGGCTGGGCCTTTGGTGCTGACAGAAACGGGGGAAAACGCCCCAAAAAACGGGGATTTTTGGGGGCGTTTTGGGTGGGAAACACGCAGGGGAATAGGGGGGAAAAAGGGAGCGGACCGGAGTGAGAACCGCGGCTCTGCGCCGGCCCAACCAATGGGGTGGCGGCGGGGAGGTGGAAGCGTGGCCAATCAGAGGGCAGGGGGGGAAGAGCCGGTTAATGGTCTTGAGCTACCGGACAAACGCCTTTAAGGGCGTTTGAAGGGTCCGTGTTTAAGGGAACTGAATGCGGATTCAGTTGGTGCCCGATAAACGCGTTTAAGGGGTGAAAACGGGCGTTTAAACGGTCCGTGTTTAAGGGAACTGAATGCGGATTCAATTGGTGCCCGATAAACGCCTTTAAGGGGTGAAAACGAGCGTTTAAACGGTCCGTGTTTAAGGGAACTGAATGCGGATTCAATCGCTGCCTCCCTGCATAGGCTTAGACGGGGCTAAAGGGTTCTTAAAGCGGTGTTTCAGTGCATGGAGTGGAACAGGATGAAGTGAATGGGGGCATTTCTCCTCCAACGACCACCACGGGACTTAGGGACCAGTCTTGGCATCCACAACAGGGCCTGATCCACATGCAGGAGTAAAGGGGATCGGGTGGGCAGAACGAATGTGCCTATAATAAAGGTATATAGATATATTATATAGATAAATATACGTATTATAGACAGCTGTAAACGGCCCCTTCTCCATGTGTGCGGCAGGCGGAGCGATCCCCACGACCCGGTAGCGGAATAAAGCCTCGTCTGCTTGGAGCTCGGTACCACAACGCTGCCTTTACCCTTCGGGTCCATAGCGACGAGGCGGATCCAAACCGCACTCCGCCATTGGCCAGGAGCCGGCGCTCTTCTATTGGCTCTATGCGGTAACCAATCACAACGCGCCGTTTGGATCCGAGAGAAGGTATAAGTAGGCAGGGAGGCGGCTGCGCGGCCGCATTAGAGCGCAGATAGAGCGGCGATGTCAGGGCGGGGGAAGCAGGGCGGTAAGACCCGCGCTAAGGCCAAGTCGCGCTCGTCCCGAGCCGGCCTCCAGTTCCCCGTAGGCCGCGTTCACCGATTGCTTCGCAAGGGGAACTACGCGGAGCGGGTGGGCGCCGGCGCTCCGGTTTATTTAGCGGCCGTGATGGAGTATTTAACGGCCGAGATCTTGGAGCTGGCCGGGAACGCGGCTCGGGACAACAAGAAAACGCGCATCATCCCCCGGCACCTGCAGCTCGCGGTGCGCAACGATGAGGAGCTCAACAAGCTGCTGGGCGGCGTCACCATCGCCCAAGGGGGAGTCCTGCCCAACATCCAGGCCGTGTTGCTGCCCAAGAAGAGCGACAGCCACAAGGCCAAGGGCAAGTGAGGGGCGGGCGGCGGGGAGCCCCGACGGGGTTTAATTCCGCTTTGGTGGCCTCGGTTTTCCTTTCCATAAACCCAAAGGCTCTTTTCAGAGCCACCCATCGCGTCCGGAAAAGGGCTGCAATAACGGTGCAATGCAATACAACTTGCGGATATGCAAATAAGGGGCTCCAATCTGTGCCCGCTCATTGGGGCGCGCCCGCTACACGTCCTTCTACACGTCCTTAACGGGCTATTAGCGTTAAGGGCCACTATAGCGGCTCTAAACGCCGCACGGTGATTGGAAGCGTGTGGATTCGGCTCAGCCAATGACCGCACGCAGTTTGGAGCCGGGTGCGGTAGCACCAGAAATGGGAATGAATGCAGCGGGCACAG
>NW_026900851.1:10000-12500 GCF_033783945.1 Neopsephotus bourkii
ATGCTGCTGGGCAGCCTCGAGCGACCACCGGAGAGGTTGCATTCAAATGGACTTTTAGGTATGAAATTGAGGAGCGACAGCAATGATGGTGGCAGCATTGCAAAGCTGACTGTGATGCGGACTATTGTACAAGGGGGGTTAGGTAAATTGTACAGGGGGGCTGTACAAGGGGGTATGTTATAAAAATTTAGCATAGACAGGGTTTTGGTCCGAATTTAGTTTATGTACAATTTATTGAGAGGCAATAAGCAAGCAGCGCTGGGTGCGCAGGGGAGCCTTCACTCCACCAGCAACGCACGCCGTCTCTTTTGGGTTTTACTCTTTTATACGTTATCACATCTGGTATCTGTGCTCTTTACATCCTGCATACGTACCCTGTTAGGGGATTGTCTGAGTCTATGGTATCCTGTTGTTAGGGTCCTTGTTCTGTTTTCTTGCTTATTCTGCTTTCTTGAAGATTGCTTCATTCTTCTTCCTTATCTCGTGACCTTTGAGTGACAAATCAAAGTCACTCAAATTGAGCAAAGAGCTCAATTTGTATAAGCATTGTTGGCACTACCGGACATCTGTTATTCGCTTAAGACTTAGTTCCTATATATTGTGATTACAATCTTGCATAAGCATATAGTGGGCGGTTACAGCTGTTTCCCTTTAGGCAATGTTCTAAAGTTTACAAAGTGTTCAGAATTTTACAATATAATGCTTATGGCACTTAACAAATGTAAAAAAATGATTATTACATGATTTCTTTTTTCTTCTTATACCAAGTGCAATGGTTACAAGGGTTTCTAAGCTGCTGGCACGAATCATAATTGTATCCCTTACAGGTATCGCTTAAGTTACATGGCTTACTCAAGAGATATATCGCTCAGCAAATACCTATTGTGCCGTACCGTGCAGTACCAGAACATAACCTCCCGATAAGGAAAATACTCCGATTTATGTAAAGGTTGATGCGAGGGGTTAACCTATGCAAGACAGTGAGGGTTAAGGAATGATTTATTAGGGGCTGCAGTCCTTTGCTAAACAATATATACTGCTTGCTTAATATTTATTGTGCTTGCCAAAGCAGGATGGGACGATGTTAGCCTATTGATAAGAGGAAGGGACCGTAACGTGGTTCCTGCCTTCTAGACGCCTAAACCAGATGAGAACAGCTTTTCGGTTTGCCCATGACAAGAGGGGGCACTGCGCATGTGCGTAGGAACTTTGAGCTCATTATAATACGAAGCGGGGTTAGGATATGAATATGTATAGGTGTATTGTAAACTTAATGCATATGTAGTACTTTAGAGGATAAATATAGAGGAGAACAACGCTGGGGTGCGCATGCTTTTGGAGGAGTAACCCCCCATGCGCCTCAGCTGAATAAAGGCATACCTGCTTTACAACTTTAACGAGTTGTGGAGTCTGTCTGCTTATCATCCGTGACTCCTGCGTCGATAGCCAGGAGGGAAATCTGGTGCTGGGAATGTTCAGCACACAGTCAGCTTTGCAACGGTGCCACCATCATTGCTGTCGCTCCTCGATTTCATACCTAAAAGTCCGCTTTTCGGAGCGCCCCTGCTCATGCAAATACAACGGCTCCAGAATGAAGGTTCTGATTGGTCAGTTAGTGCCGTCCAAGGGTGCTCAGCCAATCAGATCGTGTCGTTTGGATCCGGCCAAGAAGCAGCGTGAACCGGGGTTCCGATGAGTCAGTGAGCGCTAACTCAATGCCCAGCCGCTCAGCCAATCAGAACGCGCCGTTTGGATCCGGCCAAGAAGCAGCGTGAACCGGAGTTCCGATGAGTCAGTGAGTACTAACTCAATACACAGCCGCTCAGCCAATCAGATCTCGCCGTTTGGATCCGGCCAAGAAGCAGCGTGAACCGGGGTTCCGATGAGTCAGTGAGCGCTAACTCAATGCACAGCCGCTCAGCCAATCAGATCGCGCCGTTTGGATCCGGCCAAACGCAGCGTGGACCCCGGTTCTGATGTGTCAGTGAGCGCTAACTCAATGCAACGCCGCTCAACCAATCAGAACGCGCCGTTTGGATCCGGCCTAGCGCAGCGTGGACCCCGGTTCTGATGGGTCAGTGAGAGCTCGCTCAATGCATTGGCGCTCAGCCAATCAGATTGCGCCGTTTGGATCCGGCCGAACGCAGCGTGGACCCGGGGGGTGTGTAGCAGGTTGGGTGCGCGACCCCACTTATTAATTAGAAGGGCCTCTAATTAATGCTACTTAAGCCGGGCCGGTTGAATAGCACGGATTCCCCCACATAAGTAACACGTCATAGTATGGTTTTGGGGTGAATCACCTTATTTTTGGGGCTCCCGAAGCACTCCCAACAGCAGCATTGGTGGTTCAGTGGTAGAATTCTCGCCTGCCACGCGGGAGGCCCGGGTTCGATTCCCGGCCAATGCAAAGCTTTCATTTTCCTTTTCTCCCTTCTGTTTTTAACCGTTTCCAGCCGTTTTCAACTCAAAACAAAACCACCTAAAAAGATGCTTTACCTTT
>NW_026900851.1:15000-23017 GCF_033783945.1 Neopsephotus bourkii
GTTTGGGTGACTTTGCACTCTGGGTGATTTTGGGTTTAATTTGAGGCATTCTGGCTTTAATTTGGGTGATTTTGGGCTCAGTTTGGGTGACTTTGTGCTCTGGGTGATTTGGGGTTTAATTTGGGCGATCTGGGTTTGAGTGATTTTGGGCTCAGTTTGGGGGATTTTGGCTTTAATTTGGGTGATTTTGGGCTCAGTTTGGGGCAGGTTTCCCCCATTTCCCCTCCCCACCCACCCCCGTCCCCCCCCTTCCCCGTGTACCCAAGGCCCTGCAGCACAGACCCAAGGGCTGGCAGTGACTTCAATCCCCTTCCTGGGGCCTGAGCCAGGCCCCGGCCTCCTCCACGTCCCCGGGAACCACGAGGAAGAGCTCGGAGAGGCCTCGGGAGAGGAAATCCCGCAGGAAAGCCCTGGAGGGGGAGCAGGAGGTGAGAGGGGGGATGGGGGATGGGGGATCAGGGTGTGGGATGCAGGATATGGGATGGAGATGTAGGATGTGGGATGCGGGATATGGGATGAGGGATGCGGGATGTGGGATGGAGATCTAGGATGTGGGATGGGGATGCGGGATGTGGGATGCGGGATGGGGATGAGGATGTGGGATGCGGGATGGGGATGCGGGATGGAGATGTAGGATGTGGGATACAGGATGGAGATGTAGGACGTGGGATGGGGATGCAGGATGGGGGATGCAGGATATGGGATGAGGATGTGGGATGTACGATGTAGGATGTGTGATGTGGATGCAGGATATGGGATGGGGATGCGGGATGTGGGATGGGGCCATGGATGCAGGATGCGGGCTGTGAGATGCAGGATGCAGATGCGGGATGAGGATGCAGGATGCGGATGTAAATGCAGGATGAGAATGTGGGATGGGGATCCAGGATGCGGGATTGGGATGTAGGATAAGGATGCAGGATGTGGGATGAGGATACCAGGATGCGAGGTGCGGGATGTGAATGAAGGATGCGGATGAGGGATGCGGGATGCAGATGTGGGATGAGGATGTAGGATGTGGGATGCAGGATGCGGGATGTGGATGCGGGATGCAGGATGAGGATGTGGGATGGGGATGTGGGATGGGTATTGGGATGTAGGATAAGGATGCAGGATGTGGGATGAGGATACAGGATGCGAGGTGCGGGATGTGAATGAAGGATGCGGATGAGGGATGCGGGATGCAGATGTGGGATGAGGATGCAGGATGAGGATGTGGGATGTGGAATGAGGATGCGGGATGCAGGATGGGGGATGCAGATGTGGGATGAGGATGCGGGATACAGGATGCAGATGCAGGATGCAGGATGAGGATGTGGGATGGGGATGTGGGATGTGGAATGAGGATGCGGGATGCAGATGTGGGATGAGGATGCGGGATGCAGGATGTGGGATGCGGATGCAGGACATGGATGCCAATGCAGGATGCGGATGCAGGACACAGGAGCACCCTCAAAGTGGTACCCAAGAGCATCACCCCCAGCCCTACCTGAGCTCCTCCTCACCCCCAATGGGCGCAGGCTGCGGGAGCTTGGAGTCCAGGTTGTAATAAACCCCTTGGAAGCAGCGCAGGGAGAGCCAGTGCTGGCGCCGGAGCGGGATCGGGACCGGGATCGGGATCGGGATCGGGATCAGGCCCAGGAGAGGCCCCGCGGGGACGTTGAGGATGAAGCCGAAGATGTTGGGGAGCACCAGGAGCTCCAGGGGCCTGCGGGGATTTTGGGGGGGATTCAAAGGGGTTTGGGGCATTGGAAGGGATGGGGATGGGAGGGGGGTTGGGGTGGTTTGAGGGTGTTTTGGGGTGGTTTTTGGGGTGGTTTTGGGTCATTTTGGGCTGGTTTTGGGGTGATTTTGGGTTGGTTTAAGGTTGGTTTCAGGGTGATTTTTGGGCTGGTTTCGGGACGATTCTGGGCTGGTTTGGGGTGATTTTGGGCTCATTTTGGGGTGATTTTAGACTTGGGTTTGGGGCTGGTTTCGGGGTGTTTTGGGGCTGGTTTTGGGTCATTTTGGGTTGGTTTTGGGGCTGGTGTTGGGGTGGTTTGAGGGTGTTTTGGGGTGGTTTTTAGGGTGGTTTTGGCGTGATTTGGGGCTGGTTTTGGGTCATTTGGGGCTGGTTTTGGGCTGGTTTTGGGGTGATTTGGGGCTGGTTTCAGGGTGGTTTAGGGGTGGGTTTGAGCTGGTTTTGGAGTGGTTTCGGGTTGGTTTCAGGGTGATTTTTGGGCTGGCTTCAGGATGATTCTGGGCTGGTTTGGGGTGATTTTGGGCTTGTTTTGGGTCATTTTTGGTTGGTTTTGGGGCTGGTTTGGGGTCATTTTGCGTTGGTTTTGAGGCTGGTTTTGGGTAATTTTGGGTTGGTTTTGGGGCTTTTTTGGGCTGGTTTTGGGGTGATTTGGGGCTGGTTTTGGGTCATCTTTGCTGGGTTTTGGGGCTGGTTTTGGGTCCTTTTTGGTTGGTTTTGGAGCTGGTTTCGGGGTGATTTGGGGCTGGTTTTGGGTCATTTTGGGTTTGGGGTATTTTGGGTCGGTTTTGGGGTATTTTGGGTGGGTTTTGGTGCTGGTTTTGGGATGATTTGGGGCTGGTTTTGGGTCATTTTGGGTCGGTTTTGGGTCATTTTGGGTTGGTTTTGGTGCTGGTTTTGGGGTGATTTGGGGTCGGTTTTGGGTCATTTTGGGTTGGTTTTGGTGCTGGTTTTGGGGTGATTTGGGGCTGGTTTTGGGTCATTTTGGGTCGGTTTTGGGTCATTTTGGGTTGGTTTTGGGGCTGGTTTTGGGTCATTTTGGGTCGGTTTTGGGTCATTTTGGGTTGGTTTTGGTGCTGGTTTTGGGGTGATTTGGGGCTGGTTTTGGGTCATTTTGGGTCGGTTTTGGGTCATTTTGGGTTGGTTTTGGGGTGATTTGGGGCTCATTTAGGGTCATTTTGGGTTGGTTTTGGGTCATTTTTGGTTGTTTTTGGGGCTGGTGTCAGGGTGATTTGGGGCTCATTTGGGGTCATTTTGGGTCGGTTTTGGGTCATTTTGGGTCAGTTTTGGGTCATTTTGGGTCGGTTTTGGGTCACTTTGGGCTGCTTTGTGCTGCTTTCGCCCTCTCTCACCTCCTCTTATCCCACCAGATGAGGGCCAGCCCCTGCCCCTGCAGCGCCGCCATCAGCACGTTCACGTCGTAGTTCCCCAGGAGGCTGCGGTGCGGGTTCAGCCACGCGCCGGGGGCCAGCCTGAGCCCAACCCCAACAGAACAGTCAAAAACACAGAAATCGCCCCAAAAAATGCAGAAACCACCCCAAAAAATGCAGAAACCACCCCAAAAAATGCTGAAAACTCCCCAAAAAACCCTGAACCCCCAAAAATCCCAACCCCCTAAAACTGCCCCCAAAAAACTCAAAACCCCCAGAGACCCCAAATCCCCCCAAAAACCCAAAACTTCCCCCAAAATCCCGACCCCCCAAAAAACCCCAGCCCCCCCCAAAAGAAACAAAACCCACCCAAAACCCCCAAACCTCCCCCCAAAATCTCCAAAACCTCCCCCAAAACCCCAAAGCACCCCCAAAACACCAAATAACCCCCAAAACCCCCAACCCCCCTAAAAACACAACCACCCCATAAAACCCCAAAAACCTCAAAACACACCAAAGACCCCAAACCCCCCCAAGACCCAAAAACCCCCAAAACCCCACCAAAAATGCCCCAAAACCCCACCAAAGCCCTCCCAAAGCGTTGAAACCATCCCAAAAACCCCAAAACTCCCTCCAACCCCCCCCAAACCCTTGCAAAACGCTGAAACCGTCCCCAAAACCCCAAACCCCCCAAAACCCCCAAAAACATCCCTCCAAACCCCCCAAAACGCTGAAACCGTCCCCAAAACCCCAAAACTCTCCCCAAAACCCCAAACCCCCCCAAAACACCCCCAAAAACCCCAAAATCCCCCCCAAAGGCCCCCCACCGTTTGCAGACATCCTCGGCCTCCCTCCGGGTGAAGCAGCGCCACTGCAGGAGGTTGTTGAGTGCGTGCAGCCCGCACAGCTGCAGCCGCTGCCGCTCGTGGTACAGGGGGGGACCCCCCCTTGAACCCCCCTCTTCAGGAACCCCCCCTTCAGGACCCCCCCCACCCGGGTCCTCCCCGCCGCCAGGGGGCGCCGTGGTGGGGGGGGAGATGCTGCAGCCTGGGGAGGGGAAAAGGGGGGTTAAAACGGGGGGGGTGAAGGGAAGTGGGGCTCCCCCCCCAAAAAAAATGGCTTATAAATGACCCACATTAATGCGCAATGCCCACCCCCAATGCATGGGACCCCCCCAAACCCCTTTAGAACCCCCCCAAACCCCTCAGGACCCCCCCAAACGCCTTTGAACCCCCCAAACCCCTTCAGAATCCCCCAAATCCCCTCAGGACCACCCCAAACCCCTCAGGATCCCCCCCAAACCCCTTCGAACCCCCCCAAACCCTTTAGGACCCCACCAAACCCCTTTGAAACCCCCTAAAACCCCTTCAGGACCCCCCCAAACCCCTTTGGACCCCCCAAACCCCTTTAGAACCCCCCCCAAATCCCTTTAGGACCCCGCCAAACCCCTTTGAACCCCCACAAACCCCTTCAGAATCCCCCAAATCCCCTCAGGACCCCCCCCAAACCCCTTCAGGACCCCACAAACCCCTTCGGACCCCCCCTAAACCCCTTCCGGACCCCCCCAAACCCCTCAGGACCCCCTAAACCCCTTTAGGACCGTCCCAAACCCCTTCAGGACCCCCCCAAACCCCTTTAGGGCCCCACCAAACCCCTCTGAACCCCCCTAAACCCCTTCAGGACCCTCACAAGCCCCCTTCAGGACCCCCCCCAAACCCTTCAGGACCCACAAAAACCGCTTTAGGAACCCCTTAAACCCCTTTAGGACCCCAAAACCCCTTTGAACCCTCCAAAACCCCTTCAGGACCCCAAAACACACCCCCGGGCCTAACGCACCCCTCGGTTCCTCCGACGGCCCCATGAATTCCCCCCCCTTCCCCACTTCCGGCCACTCCTCCCGGCGTGCCTTGCGCCACAGCGGCCCGCGTCCGCTATTAACCACAATGGCCCGCTTGACCTTCCTCCCGGCGTGCTTTGCGCCCATAGGGGAAGACGCAATGGGGACCCTTCCTCCCAGCATGCATTGCGCACAGGCGGCAGCGGACCTTCCTCCCATCATGCCCTGCGCGGCATCGCCATTCTCTGGCCGCCATGACAGGGCTGAGGCCTTGGTGGCGATGTCGCCGACTTTAATGGGATCGCGATATCGGGGGGGAGGTGGGGGGGGGGTGTCCGGGGGGGTCCTTCGGGTCCTTTGGGGGGGTCCGGGGGGGTCTTCGGGTCCGTTTCCGGTGCCGTGGCCTCAGCAGAGCCGGACGCAGCCGCCATGGCCTGTACAAGCTGTGGGGGGGGATGTATGGGGTGTATAAGATATAGAATATATGGGATATAGGATATATAGAAATGGGATATATGAAATATGGGTTATATGGGATACAGGATATACGGTATATGGGTTATATGGGATGTAGGGTGTGGGATATGGGATATATGGGATTGGGATATGGGATATATGGGATGTGGGGTATGGGATATATGAGATATGGGTTATATGGGGTACAGGATATAGAGTATATAGGATACGGGATATAGGATATATAGTATATGGGATATGGGATATATGGGATACAGGATATGGGATGTGGGGTATGGGATATAGAATATATGGGATACAGGATTTATGGAATATAGAATATATTGGATATGGGATATATATTAACTCGTTTTAAACCGTTTTTGGCTATTTGTAACCCATTTTTACCTCCTCCTAACCGGGTTGGATCCACTGTTGGCTATTTCTAAACAGTTTTTGCCCATTTCCAACCCTGTTTTGCCCCTTTCTAACGTGTTTTTAACCATTCCTGGCTATTTCCGAGCTATTTTCGCCCATTGTAACTCAGTTTTGCCCATTTTTAACCCGTTTTAAGACAGTTTTGCCTACTTCTGACCTCTTTGAGGCCTTTTTTTGGGGTATTTCTAAGCAATTTCTGGCCATTGCTAGCCCAGTTGTGGCCATTTCCATCCAGTTTTAAGCCATTGTTGGGTATTTCTAAACATGTTTTGCCATTTCTATCCCCTTTTCTCCCATTTCTAACAGTTTTGAAGCCTTTTTGGCCATTTCTAAACAATTTTTGCCATTTCTATACCATTCTCCTCCATTTGTAACCCTTTTTAAGTTATTTTGGGCCATTTCTATCCCAAGTTTGCCCCTTTATAACCCTTTTTAAGGAGTTTTTAGCTATTTCTAACTCGGGTTTACTTACTTCTCACCGTTTTGAAGCCATTTTTGGCTATTTCGAAAGAATTATTGTCCATTTCTAACCCTGCTTTGCCCATTTCTAACCATTTTAAGCCAATTTTGCCTATTTCTAAGCCATTTTTACCTACTTCTCACCAGTTTGAGGCCTTTTTTTGGCTATTTCTAAACAATTTCTGGCCGTTTTTAACACTTTTTTACCCATTTCTAATCCATTTTTCAATATTTCAATTATAATAATAATAATTATTATTATTAATAATTTCAATAATTTCATATTTGTAACCCATTTTTACTTCCTTCTAAGCTGTCTGAAGCCATTTTTGGCTAATTCTAAACAATTTTTGCCCTTTCTATCCAATTTCCTTTCCTTTCTAACTGTTTAGAAACTATTTTTGGCAATTTCCACCCCAGATTTGACATTTCTAAAACATTTGAGGCCGTTTTTTACAACTTTTAACCCATTTTTGCATACCTCTATCCATTCTTAAGCCTTTCTTGACTATTTCTAACCCTGTTTTGCCCATTTTTAACTCGTTTTAAACCGTTTTTGGCTATTTGTAACCCATTTTTACCTCCTCCTAACCGGGTGGGATCCACTGTTGCCTATTTCTAAACAGTTTTTGCCCATTTCCAACCCTGTTTTGCCCCTTTCTAACGTGTTTTTAACCATTCCTGGCTATTTCCAATCTATTTTTGACCATTGCTAACCCAGTTTTGCCCATTTCTAACCCGTTTTAAGCCAATTTTGCCTATTTCTAAACCATTTTTGCGTACTTCTGACCTCTTTGAGGCCTTTTTTTTGGCTTTTTCTAAACAATTTCTGGCCATTTCAAACCCTTTTTTGGCCATTTCTAACCCGTTTTTACAATTTTTTGGATATTTGTAACCCATTTTTACTTCTTTCTAAGCTGTCTGAAGCCATTTTTGGCTAATTCTAAAGAATTTTTGCCCTTTTTATCCAATTTCCTTTCCTTTCTAACTGTTTAGAAACTATTTTTGGCAATTTCCACCCCAGATTTGACATTTCTAAAACATTTGAGGCCGTTTTTTACAACTTTTAACCCATTTTTGCATACCTCTATCCATTCTTTAGCCTTTCTTGACTATTTCTAACCCTGTTTTGCCCATTTTTAACTCATTTTAAACCGTTTTTGGCTATTTGTAACCCATTTTTACCTCCTCCTAACCGGGTTGGATCCACTGTTGGCTATTTCTAAACAGTTTTTGCCCATTTCCAACCCTGTTTTGCCCCTTTCTAACGTGTTTTTAACCATTCCTGGCTATTTCCGAGCTATTTTCGCCCATTGTAACTCAGTTTTGCCCATTTTTAACCCGTTTTAAGACAGTTTTGCCTACTTCTGACCTCTTTGAGGCCTTTTTTTGGGGTATTTCTAAGCAATTTCTGGCCATTGCTAGCCCAGTTGTGGCCATTTCCATCCAGTTTTAAGCCATTGTTGGGTATTTCTAAACATGTTTTGCCATTTCTATCCCCTTTTCTCCCATTTCTAACAGTTTTGAAGCCTTTTTGGCCATTTCTAAACAATTTTTGCCATTTCTATACCATTCTCCTCCATTTGTAACCCTTTTTAAGTTATTTTGGGCCATTTCTATCCCAAGTTTGCCCCTTTATAACCCTTTTTAAGGAGTTTTTAGCTATTTCTAACTCGGGTTTACTTACTTCTCACCGTTTTGAAGCCATTTTTGGCTATT